>NW_022436977.1:11622701-11750046 GCF_009761245.1 Sapajus apella
GCCTATATATATATATATATATATATATATATATATATATATATATATATACACACACACACACATATATATGTGTATATATATATATATATGTATATATGTGTATATGTGTGTGCATATATATATAGTGACCCATAGATGTATACATATCTATAAATACTTCCGTATGTAACCATCTAAACATGAGTTCTTACCAATGTCTCCAACTTTTATCCATTACCGTATAGATCATTCTAGCCTCTACCTCTTAGTTATCTGTAAATTCCCAACCCAACAGTCAGAAACCTTGTTCCCACCATCCACCATTCATTCACAAAATTGATCAATTCCAGTACACAGGTAAAGCAGCATCAGAATTGTTAACCCATAATCCAATGAGAAGCAACCTGATTAATGAGAGTACAGGACTTACTGCCGACACCTTTTGCTTTTGGTATTACACACTCCGATGATTTTCAAGCTTATTCACGTCAGCATCTTTTACCCTCACTCCCTTCAGTGAGGTTGTTTCACACATTTATAGTACATTTACTATCTCTTTTGTAGGAGCAGAAAGATGTGATCACTTTTCTCACCCATCATAAGGGCATGGCCGATTCTCCTTAACGACAGGATAACCAGAGAAAAGCATACCAAAGTTATGTCATCAAAATTTTATGTGGCATGAAAGCCTTCATAAACATAGATCCAAAGACCCAGGGAAAACTATTTTATGCTTAGATTTGATGAAGAATGGACAGTTATATAGCTGGTATGATTTAATGACAACAGACTGAGACTAAATGCAGTAAGGCCTATCTGTTCAGATATTTCTTGGCCTCTCCATGTCTTCCCAGGTAAGGAACAGAATTCCTCTGGAATAAGGGTCTTTTTTTTGTGCTTTAGATTCTAGGGTACATGTGTAGGTAATGAAAGATTGTTGAATAGGAACATTCATGGCAAGGTGGTTTGTTGCCACCATGCCCCAATCATCTATACCTGACAGGGTGTTTAAAGGGCAAGTCAGTCTGGAGACAGTGGTCTGTCTAGATTTAATGCTTGTTTTGGTTTCTATGCCCCACCTTAGAAACCAAGAATTCTGATTTCTAAGACTCTCCCTGGGGAATAAAATTGGGTGAGAAACAGGAGGGCAGAAGTTCAGAAAGACCTTGGTTCTGAGCCTTTTCCAATTTCCATTTGTTCAAAGTACCGAGTCTGACAAGGCGCCCTACTTTGAGAGTATCCGCTTGTTACATTGCTTCCCGAAATCCCTGACTTTCTATTTATAGAAAATAATTTGCATATATATTAAGATTCACTCTGTATATGATAAAGTTCTATGGGTTTTGATGAATGCATAATCTCATGATTCTACCATTGCAATATTATTCACTAATAGTTTAACTGTTCTGAAAAACCCTGATTTCACTTAGTCCTTCTTCTCTGCCTTCCCCTGAATTTCTGGCAACCACTGATGAATCTTTCTCAACAGTTTTATATTTTCCGGAAGTCATTTGGTAGGAGCAGAAGTAGGAGCAGTAGGAGCAAAGGGAAAGTGGGGGAAACTAGAGAAGTAGTCCTTCTCTAGGTTGTCAGGAACTAAAATTCCAAAAGAGTAAGTCCAAGTAAAAATCACTCAGGGAATGCCAAGATTCAAGGTGAGAAAATACCACTCACTCAACATATTCAAAGAGTAGAATGGAATGGAATGAAAGCAAGTACAGCGTGAAGTAGTTGGCCAAGTGCAATGTCTCATACCTGTAATCCCAGCTCTTTGGGAGGCCATGGCAGGAAGATTGCTTCAGGCCAGGAGTTTGAGACTAGTCTGGACAATATAGCGAGCCCCATCTCTACAAAAAAATTAACAAAGAATTAGCTGGGCATGGTGGCATGCACCGTGCATTCTCAGCCACTTAAGAGGCTGAGGTGGGAGGACTGTTTGAGCCCACGAATTCAGGCTGCTGTGAGATAGTATTGTGCCACTGCATCCTAGCCTGGACGACAGAACAAGACCCTGTGTATAGGTGGGGGAAAGAATGAAGTAACCTGGATCCTGGAAAATTACTGAGAAAATTGTTTGATGCAGACTAAGTTAGCCTGGATCACAACTCTCACGCTAGCTGACCATATGGCCTAGATGTGTCCCTTCATCTTCCTGCTCTACAGTTTCTCATATGAAAAATAACAGGATTGTATATTTAACATTGTCCATCCCTTCCAGCCTTAAGCACTCTGTAACTCTCTTTTATTAACCATCATAATAACAATGATGGTCTCAACTGGTCTTGTGGATGCCCTAACTCAGCGAAGCACAGGACCGGCCTCATTTCCCCAAGATCTCAGCATCAGCAAAGCTGGATGTAATAGAGGGAAAATGGAAGAAACCTACCCTCAGTCTTTCCCTAGGAACTTTTGCCCTGAATTATGATGGAAGAGCAATACTAGTACTCTGAAATACTTTATATAATTATTCCAAATATTAGAGTGCTTTGAGGAAATTGTGAGGTGTTCAAAGTCAAAACGAAACCTATTTTGAAAGAAAAACTCACTGTTCAGGTTTATGGACTTCTTGAAAGTAAAGTTGAGTGTGGGATTTTTTTTTTTCCTCTGAGATTTCTGCAACAGCCAAAGACAAATATAACTCCTTTGACAAATAACCATTCAGTATTCTATGATGACTACAAGAGAAAAAGTCTTGTCACAAAATCTAATCTTGGAAAAGCACATTCTCTTTCTGCATTAAATACCCATGAAGAGCCAACATCTATAATTTCTGTCATTTATGCATTTGATTGCTTTACCAATAGTTCTATCAAAGGATGTGTGATAGACCTGATTGGGATTTGGCCCTTTCCTTTCAGGTTAAGAAAATTAAAGTAACTTTTGAACCTCATGTCAAAAGCAATTAACTTTAAAGTCATCTTTTGCTTGTGAGTCCGCCCAAAATCCTGAGACACATACCCTACTTGTCAGCCCTTCCAGGGCTATGGCTGATACCAAGAGGAAATATTTCAAAGCAAACGGCAACAGTATTTGATGTCAGAAGTGAAAAATGAATAAATTATCCATTTTTAAGACTCCCATTGCTACAGCTGGCAATTCAGATCTAACAGTAGCTTTACTGCCATTTTCTGAGGCTGATTTTAAAGCCTCATGGTAAGATAATAAATTCTGTCATTTTAAGCAGAAAAAAAAAAAAAAAAAAAAAAAAACACTGGTTCACTACTAAATCTTTTCCTACAGAATCGGTTTTTTCTGGTGTGGTAGCCATAGTGCTCTTCCCAGATATTTTGAGGTTTTTTCTTTAACTTTCATTTTAAGTCCAGGGGTACATGTGCGGGATGTGCATGTTTGTTACATAAGTAAATGTGTGTCATAGGGGTGCTTGTACAGATTATTTCATCACCCAGGTATTAAGCCTAGTGTCCATTAGTTATTTTTCCTGTTTCTCTCCCTCCTCCTACCTTCCACCCTCTGAAGTAGTTTCCTAATAAAAATAATGTCACCCTCAGCGGAGAACTTTTTCCCCCCAAAGGTTGTCTAACTATTTAATGCTTAATAACCTCTGTAGACATTATATCAATCCATAACTCAAGAACCAAGAATACACTGGTTACACTCCACAAAAAACTGTGTCCTGGATATATTTTTTGACAAAGTTTCGGGACGAGACGGTGCCACCATCACCAAATCCATTTTCAATAAACATAAATAATGTTTCATTTGGCCCTGTTATCCTACCAAATGCCAGTAGAATAGTATTGAAATGTCTTTTCTTAAAAAAACTAAAAATTACCAAAAGAGGTTTACATTATTATATTTTAAAGTGTGGACTATAAATTACTTTTAGAACCAAAAATGAAACAAGTAGATTTCTTCACACAATTTTTTCCTACCAAATTTTATGATAGTATAATAATAACACATCATTATATCCCTATCATAAAAAGAGTAAAATATTTTGGAACTTTATCATTTTCTTAAGGGCCCTCTTAATCATTTGATCTTTAAACATTTATGATGAATTTCTAGTTCATCATTTTTTTCTCCTTTATTGTTCATTTAACTAATTCTTTAATTTGTCTTTTTAAATTTTTAGTTCCGGGTTACATGTACAGGATACGCATGTTTGTAACATAGGTAAATGTGTGCTGTGGTCATTTGCTGCATGTATCTTTTGATAGCTTTGCATATGATTCAAACAATTGTCAACATCACTTTCATCAGCTTTACAAATCCCACATCTTTTGTAAGATTTACAACTTCACATTGCAGACTTATACCATCATGTTAAAGTAATTGGCAAATTTAGTGTTAAGTAGGGGAGAGATTTTTAAATAGAGAATAAATGAATAAAGAAATAACATTTTTAGAAAATGGAAAGTACCATACAAGCCATCAAGTCTGGCCAATATGAGTAATTCTGATTCCCTGTCATGACTCAGACATATTATAAAATTAAGTGTACACATACACACAAACTCAAATAGAAATAATGGCCGGGTGACATGAAGTATTGTAAATAATAAATTATAATAAAAACTTTGGGTATGTATACATTGTATTGTAAGCAAAAGTAGTGAGGAAAAAACTAATTTCTAGACTTGCAAATCCCAAAGATAATATGTTTGTATACAGAACTGTACAATAAAAAACTATTACATAATAGAGGATTTTGAAATTGTTCTTAAGCCAAAAGCATTCAATTATGTTAAACACTGAATATTTTATTGTAATAATAATAGCTGGCATTTACTGAATATAAAGTAAAAGCTAGATTATATATTCAGTACCTTAAAATGTGTTATCCTAATTAATCTTCATTCAACTCTCAGAGCTAAATAATTTTATATTAATTTTACAGAGGTTAATTTCTCACAATCATACACGTTCTTGACATCCTCAAATCTAAGTATCTTATCCTCACCTTGTCTCTGGCCTTTCATTTCCTTCAAAAGTGGCCTGTGCTGTGTTTTCTATCAAGACTTTAAAAGGCTGCTGATTGGATAGCAGAGAGATAATTAATGTGAAAGTAATCATGTGGCTTATAGGCATGATGTACAGCACTTTTGGATAATATTTGTATTTTAACAAGATCTTTTATGGTTTTATGCAAGCAGGAATATCTCACTTCTTGGAATGCCATTGAAAAACATTTGAGAACATGAGCCCTCTAAATCCCTCCAAATGAATAAACATATTGCTTGGAACTCTGCAAGTAACAAAGTCTAGCTTTCAAACTTCACAAATTCCATGAAAAGAAACAATCGACTAAAGAACTTTCAAAAAAGCAGGTGCTTAAAAGCTCTGATCGCTGGCTAAAGTTAGGTGTCCACCACTGGACAATCCACCACGGAAGAGGAGTTAGAAGTTGACAGCCCCTATTCATTCTGTGACGATAGTTCTTTACATACCTTCTCATTCACAGTAACCTGACTTAAAGTGGCTGAAAGTGAGGTTTGCCTAAGCAGAACTTCTTTAAAATTTACATGACTTTGATTTCAAATGTCTCCAAATCAGAAGGAATGATTCCAGTGCAGGACAAAGCATTTAACTTTAAGATACTTAATGGCCATGTTAACAATATGGGATAGAGCATTCCATACACTTGGACACAATTTCCAGCTCTAACACTCGCCAACCATGGAAGCTTTGGTATGCAACACTCTCTCCAAACAGTATGGCTACCCAGAGGCTCTGAATAAAACCCTGGACATTGCATAAATTCCCCACTTCACAGACCAAAAGAAACAAAATCAATTAGATTTACATTTACATGTACACACACACACTGCAAGAATCTTAGAGGAGTAACTGCAGACCTTAAATGATGGATTTATTTCCTTGCCATGGCTCACACACACTGCTGAAAACTTGGCTCAGACTCTGATGCATTTTATGAGGCCAACATTACTTAGGGTAATACAGAAAAGGGATTTTTTTTTCTATTCCCTCCAATTCAGCTCTTTTCTCTCTAGTTCTATTTCTTTTTTGCCTTCCAAATTCAAACACTCAGTTACAGGCTTCTCTTATCCATGAACATTAAAATCAAGCCATTGTTATCCTAAAACCCTCTTGGGAATTCTGCAAGGAAGATAAGAGGCAGTGGAGGAGCAATAAGCAATAATTGCCATCTTATTTTGTCTATTATCTGCTGTGTTATTTTCAGGAGAACAACTCCCTTTCAAACTCTTTCTTTGTGATTATTTCAGAAAAAAAAAAGATGACAAAACAGCTTGCTTTTAAAGAGAGAAAGAAGAGGTTGTGATTAATTCCTGTTAGAAATCCTCTCATTTTAAGAACAGACTGGGTTATCCTTCTAATACATCAGGATTTGGTCCTGAGAGAGCTGTCAGCTGACCTCAAAGGAAGCTTCTTGAAGCTGCAGGCTGTTCGTGCTGTCACTAAATGCTGACCTGTGGTTGTATTCTAAATCACTGCACACAGTGCTCTTTGAAAACCAAACTGCAGTTCAGACATGATTGAGCTATTCCTTCAGCTCTTCAGAAAACAATTGCAAAGCTGCCGTAACACAAGTTAACTTCTTTGAAATTGAAGTAATTGGTCATTACAGTTTATTGTGTGTGAATATTGATTTGCTATCTAGTTTCTTCAATCTTTATAATACGGTTGTTTCAGCCAACTTCTGGTTCTCAGATCTGAGTCAAACTACAGTGCCTCAAGAGCTCTTTATTCTGCCATTTGCAACTACAGCAAAAAGAGCACTGTAAACTACCTCTCAGGGAGCCTGTATTTTAATTCCAGCCTCATTGTTCCTAGCCAATTAATAATGCAGGATAATCTTCTCTGCCTGTAAAATGGGCATGGTAGTAGCCCTCCTTTGATCTTGAAGAATAACTACACGATTTGAACAAAAATGCCAGTCATCCTTGATAAATGATGTTGCCTAAAACTAAAGAAGAAAAATTATATACATATATACATACACACACACATATATATATGCAACATGATAAATGTATTTTAAAATTTTTTTATTATACTCTATGTTTTACATTAGATTACATGGCTTGTCTCTAATAATAATTTTTTTTAATTTAAAAAGAGAATCAGCATTTACTTAAAAAAAAAGTAACAAGCACACTTAAAAGAGCTGTAAGCACCAAGTTCCTATATATAACAAGTAACATAAATACTATTTCCATACATACACTTGATATAATAATTGAAAAGGGGCTGAGTGTGATAACTCACACCTATAATCCTAGCACTTTGGGAAGCCAAAACAGGAAGATGGCTTGAGCTCAGGAGTTTGAGACCAGTGTGGGCAATATGGCAAGAACTCATCTCTACTAAAAATTTCTAAAAATTAGCTGGGTTTAGTGTTGTGTGCCTGCAGTCTCAGCTACTCAGAGGGCTCAGGTAGGAGAATCACCTGAGCCCAGGGGGTTCAAGGCTGCAATGAGTCATGATTGTGGTATTGCACTGTAGCCTGGTCAACAGAGTGAGACCCTGTGCCTAAAAATTGAATAAATGAATAAATTAATGCTGAACCCATTTTAAAATCTTGGAGGACTATTTTCTTTGCTAAAAAAAAAAGATACTTTTTATATGTACTATTTTTACAAGGGAATCAACATCTACAAGGTATGTCACCATCATAAAGAGACGTTGGAGGTGACTCTCTTTTTCAGGGAGCCAAACTTAGATTTGATTTAATTGTTTTGAAGTTAATTAGAGTCAAAGAGATAATAATATAAAATAGTAAATTTTCTAAAAGTTATTTCATATATCAAATGGCTTCTATCTGCGTATTCATTGCTTCAGAGGTTCATTTGTTCGTTGGCTCCATGGGCAAATAACTATAGTAGTTAATCTCCAGCAGTGCAATAAGACACTTATAACAAAACCTCCTTCTTCCTTTAATGATTTCAGAAGTAAACAGAATTGGGAATATCTTCATTTATGGCAACCAGCTTTTCCATTTTTTTTTAAGAATAGCTTCCAAATATTTCTTAAAATTATTGTGTGAAAGCCCAAAAGTAGACAAACAGCGGCACAGATAAGAAGCACACAGCTATATACACGATCTCATCAGCAGGATGACAGGGCTGGCTGCACACAACCCCAGTCAGGCCCTTACGGCCACGCAGAGAAATGGTAATTCCTTCTACAGGCCCAAATCAATCTGACAGAGCATCACATCACAAAACTAGAATTTTGAGGAAAGGGAAAGAAAGGCTGCATTCCTGACTCTCTATTTCAAAACTGGCATCTAGAAATTCTTAGTGTTGATCAAGGTAAAAGAAAATGCTGTGTATAAAAATGCTTCAGAAACCCTAGAGTCTTGTATGAGTATGAAGAATTCTTATTACAACTGGATTCAGAGGGCACAGCTTTGGTTTAAAGTTTAGCAGCAAGGAGGTAATAATAGTGGGCACAGATGAAGTTTCTAAGTTGACAGCACATTTCAGTTATCATCCATTTCCAAGCAGTCATTGTGAACACAAGTATGTCTAGCTCAAAGATTGAAACTGCGTCAAACAGAAGACAAATGAGACAAACCACTTTTTACAAAAAAGGCAAGTTTCATAGATAAACAAATGTAGCATAAGCATAAAGTGGAACCACACTCAACGCTAAGCCAAAAAGTATTATGACAGATCTACATGGTGAATCTCAAAAAACAGATACTGAACAAAAACAGCAAGACATACAAATGAAACAAACAAATAAAAGAGAACATCCTGTATGATTCCATTTATATGAAGCTCAAGAATGTCCAAATGAATCTATAGTAATGGAAATCACCATACTTGTGGGGTCAGGAGGGTGGGATTGGCAGATTGAGTACAACGGGGCGTGAAGGAACTGTCTGAAGCCAAGGAAGTGTTCTATGTCTTTATTAGGTATTGTTTACACAGACATGTACATGTGTCAAACCTCATCTTATTCTGTACTTAAGATCTGCACGTTTCTCTATTCATGCATACGCTTTACCTCAACATGTTTTATAAAAGGTCAACTTTCTCCTCTTCTCTCTTCTTGTTTCTTCTCCTTTACCCTTCCTCCTCCCCATTTTCCTTCTCTCTCTTTTTATCTGTATCCACAAACACACTAGCCTTTTATTTAACCTAGTTTCTCTCCATCACCTCTTTTAGTCCCTGAGGAAGTAAGGCCCTTTCTCTTTAATATCTATTAATATTACCCTAGGTTTTATGCTGGACTAATTTAACCCTACCCAGTCCTTTGAAATTCAGAGCAGAAACCTCCCTGAACTAGGGTCTGTCTTTCCTGAACCTATGCTTCTAAGAGCTTCTCTCACTCTCAGGATGGAACATGGCATTGAAAGGATGGATGGGGCAGAAGGCACTGGAGAGAGCAAAGCAAAGGAGAACAGGAGTCCCTAGGAGCTCTGCCGCAAGCCCCTGTGGAACACTGTTATGTTTTTGCATACTTCATCTAATCAAATTGAATGATTATACTAAAGTTAGTTTTTAACATGGGTTTTTGGCATATTAGACCAGAAGAACCTTGTCTTGACAACTTGCTATATTACTGAGGGAAACCACTTTCAGAATCTCTAGGACTTAGGAACTTCACCAACTTAACTTACCTACCAAAGTTTCTGGATTATAGATCAAGATGAAATTCCAATATGAAATAAATTGTCTCAGTGATTCTTGAAGAATATGCCATAGATAGACATACAGAAATGCTATTATTGTGTCTTTTGGCATCTATCTATCTATCATCTATCTCTCTCACTGGAAAACAAACTGTGGAACTGTGGATAATAGTTATCTTTGAAGAGAGAAATAATAGAAAGCCTCCTTTACCTTACTCATCTCTGTATTTATTTGTGGTTTTGTTTTACAATAACTACACTGTTTTTCATAATCACAAAAAGACTAAACAGACATAAGATACTTTTACAATAAGACATAAGTGAGTGGGTAATTTTATCAGTTTATATTCACTTTGTAGCCTTCATGTTGTAAAAAATAAATGAACAAATAAATCTGGGCAGACTTTTCAAAAAAGAAAAACAACGTAATAAAAATTATTTGAAACCCCAAAGAACCTGACATGAACAGAAGTCCCTGCTCTTCTCCTTTGATTTCCAAGATAGCAACTGTGTAAGCACGAGGCTTCAGAGAAAAGAAATTGATCCATGTCTACAGCATCTTCTTAATATCTCAACATTTTGGTTTTGCAATACAGTCGAGAACATGGAGCATCTATTGCAGGCCTGCTCATTATTCCCACAAAGATTAACAAGTATTGAGTCAATCCTGCAAGCCTCCATTTTTAAACATAATATTGAAACAAGAAGGTTTGATTTTAAGAAGAGCTCAACTTGGTACTTGAGCTTTGAACATTCCATTGAATTAGAAAACCAGAGATGCCAGTGAATTGATGAGTTCATTTAGTGCCACATTCTGCCAAAATGTCTGTGCAATATTGGACTTCAAAATGCAACATGAGAGAAAGCTAAAAATCATCATGAATAATTCAGATCACATCCGATTGTTTGTCACACTGGAAAAAGAGAAACATTTTATCTTGAACAGGAAAGAGTATTTAGCATAAAAAATCATTATGTGGGACCAAAACCAGACAACAGCATTTTAGAACACGTACCCTGTGCTGAGATATCTGAGAGAACTTCTAATTTAATTTGACAGCCCATGAATTGGCATCCTTTCCTTACCATCTTTTGTTCCAAGGAAGTAACAATGACCCTCCAGTGTCAGCCACACAACCTCCTTGCACTGCCTGCCATGTGTCTGCACTGTACAACACAAAGGATGCATGGCATGGCCGAGACCCTAGGGCTTAAGTAAAGAATGCCACAACAGGAAACTGAACACAGGACAGTGCTAAATGTGAATGCAGACCACAAAACTATTGGAGAATTATATTATAACCGCATACACCATAGCCTTTGAGGGAACAAGAGAGTGTTAATTTCCTACCTGGTACCCATTTCTCTGCTCAATCGATCTCACATATCACTACCAGATACAACATCCCAAAATGCAGTTCCCATCACATTACTCTAGCTTAAAAGCTCACGTTACTCACCAATGACTTGCTTTTTGAAAAATCTTCACTCTGACCTAACGTGCACCTTCAAATCACCTTACCAGCAACCCCCTGCTACTATCCTCACTCAAGTGCATTCAGAGTCTAGGGAGGCAAGCTAAAATGGGCCTCAACTTCTTGTAAAACTACACAGAGTATACAGATTAGGCAGAACATACCCAACAACATTCAGATTATAATTGAAAACAAAACCTTGTGCTAGTCTGCCGTCAACCTGCTGAGATGCCTCATTGTACCCCCAGGAGGGCATAGTAAGCCCTTGGATCTATCACAAACACTGCTTTTCTTCCTCCTCTCTGTTTCTTACCCATCCCTTGGCCTTGAATGCTCATAAATCTGCATCCTTACCTTTAAGGCAAATCTTAAATCACATTCCTCTAAGAAGCCTCCCAAATCCCCTCAAATCATGTGTAATCTGTCCTTCCATGTTTCACTGCTATGGCACTTATGTAACATACTCTTTTTAAAATAATCATTTGTGCACTTAAATTATGTTCTTTACTAAGCAGAATCAAAATTCCTTGAGATTGGAGATTTTCTTTTTTCATTTTTTTTTTCTTTTCCTTGAAACAGAGTCTAGCTCTGTTGCCCAGGCTAGAATGCAATGGCGTGATTTTGGCTCACCGCAACCTCTGCCTCCTGGCTTCAAAGCGACTTTCCTGCCTCAGTCTCCTGAGTAGCTGGAATTACAGGCATGCACCACCACACCCAGCTAGTTTTTGTATTTTTAGTAGAGATGATGTTTCACCATGTTGGTCAGACTGGTCTCAAACTCCTGACTTCGTAATCTGCCCACCTTGGCCTCCCAAAGTGCTGGGATTACAGGTGTGAGCCACCGTGCCCAACCAAGACTGAAGATTTTCCTACCCACTTCTGGATACATCATGTTAACTTCAGTAGGTGCTCAGTACATTTTCAATAAGCTAAATAGAAATTGCCACATTAAGAAAACATTTTTAAAGTACTGCCCAATGTACTTACAATAGGTATGGAGGAAAGTCACGTGCATATAAATTTTTAAAAATTACTTACATGGCAATTAAAGAAATGCCAAGTATATGTGCAAGTGCCAAGTAAGTGGTACCAGCAGTACCTGGTATACGTTTCAAAGGAATGTAAGAGATAACTCTGGGCAGGGAAGTGGTAGGTATTGAGCTAGGTATTGGAGGCTAATAGATTTTGAATATACAGGATGGTAAAGGAGGCATTTCAAGAAATAAAGTTCTAATGTGTGACCTTGATGTTCGCCCGTCCTCTCTGGGTAAGGATTTCTCATCTGCATAATGAAAAGGGCTACTTGGATCATCTCTAAAGCCCAATTTCAGCCATGTGAGTAAAGGCATAGCTCGTGGTGTGTTTGGAGAGATCTGCCACAGAGGTAAACACCTTGGGGATAGGAGTCAGACGGACCTGAGCTCCATCCCTGGTACTGCCACTTCCAACATGTGTAGCTTTGGAAAAGTTGTGTAACTTATTTAAGCCTCCACTGTTTTCATTTATAAAATGAGAACAATACTAATAGTCACATGACATTGAGTTGTCATGAGTATTCAATGAAATAATATATTAAGGTACTTTGCACAATACCCAGAACAGAGTAAATTCCCTGTAACATCTAGCTATAATTTTTACTATAAGAAACATGCCACAGCCTGGGCAACATGACAAAACCCTGTCTCCACAAAAAAACACAAAAATTAGCTGGATGTGGTGACACACGCCCATAGTCCCAGGTATTCAGTATGCTGAGGTGGGAGAATTGACAGAATTGAGAGATGTCAAGGCTGCAGTGAGCTGCGATTACATCACTGCACTCCAGGCTATGAGATAGTGAGACCCTGAGAAAGAAATAAAAAAAGAAAGAAAGGAAGGAAGAAAGGAAAGGAAAGAGAGAGAAGGAAAGAGAAAGAAAAAAGAAAGAGAGAAAAAAAGGAAGGAAGGAAGGAAGGAAGGAAGGAAGGAAGGAAGGAAGGAAGGAGGGAAGGGAAAGAGAGAGAGAAAGAGAAAGAGAAAGAGAAAGAAAAAAGAAAGAGAAAGAGAACCAAAGGAAGGAAAGAAGGAAGGGAGGGAGGGAGGGAGGAAGGAAGAGAGGGAAGGAGGGAGTGTAGCAGGGAGAGGAAAGAGAGAGAAAGAAAAAGGAGGGAAGGAGGAAGGAAGGAAAGAAAAAGGAAGAAAGGAAAGGAAAGAAAGAAAAAAGAAAAGAAAGAAAGAAAACAGAACAGATGGATGCTGACTATACACAGTAGTCATGCCCACTTGAGCATGATTACACTTGAGGGTGGATCATTTGATCTTGGGGGTTCAAGACCAGCCTGGTCAACATATTAAGACTTCATCTTCTATTCAAAATAATTTAAAAAAGAAATATGCTTATTTGGGAATATATAAGAACACTTACTTAGACTTTTTCTGTTTTCTCAAAATAGGGACTAGAACTTAAAGCTAATGACCATAAGCAGGTAATAGTGCACTCTGAAAATTCTTGAAAGATCACACTCCTCTTCAAGTCTTCTGAGAGGCGACGAAGCCATCTCATCTATGCTAAAACCACCACTCCATCACAACTTTCCCATCCAGTCCACAAAATCAGAACATGGCAGTGATGGAGATCAGCATAAATGTCAGAAATGTAAGTTATCTGCTAGGAAAAGAGTTGTACGTTTTCTTTTCCCCTTTCCTCCTCACCGAAGCAGGGAGGTGGTACTTAATACCCAACCTAAAGGAAAGTGAGAGGGCCTCCAAGAGAATCACTTTGTGCATACGGGTACTGATATCTTATCCCACAATTTGAAGTATATTTATATAGACTGCTAGATTATTTGCTTTCTGAGCCTCTTTGAGCTGAGGAAATAATGAAAAAGCAGGGAGGGAAGGGAAGAAGCAGTGTGGCTGTGGAGTAGCTCACAAGCTCACAATTTGACAAGGCAACGCTGCTCCGTGAATTTCCTGTGGGTCAGATCGGCGTGGCAGAAGAGGAGTCAAGTGGAGCCATCTTGCAAGCAACAGCGGAGGGATACTCCAGCAGCAAAGTGCAGGGATACTACTTGGTCAGGGAATGATACAGGGTCGGAAGTGGCAGGTTCAAAATGGATCTTCCACAGGAACTCCGGTCTCCACAGAAAACTCACAACTCTCCCCCTGCCAGAACCAAGAGTTGGAGGCCTGGAACTCAGAAGGCATTAGATGTGATTGGTGTTAGAGAAACAGGACCAACCCCAGAGAAAAGACTACAACAGCAGTCACTAAAGATAAAAAACCTGTCCCTATCCCCCTTCTCATCCTTAACACACCGAAGGATCTAGAACCAGAAAAGGAAAGGAAGAAGAAGGCAACAGCAGGGAATTTCCTCCCATCCTGAAGCTCTCCCAGACATGGATGGAGACTGTGGAAGGAAAAGATAAAAGTTGAAAATCGTTCTGGATGCTTTGAAAGCTACAGCCACCGAAAATCCAAAAGCCAGGAAACATGACAAGAAGTTGTCATTTAAATAAGTTCAGCTTGCCGAAGAAAAACACTAAAGAAAATAATATGGTTTAAAGTGTGTACCCCCCCCCATGTTAGTTTCAGTATAATCAGCCTAGAAGGATAATGAGAGAGGATACTGGAAAGAGAAACTGAGTCCAGACAGTAAGAATCTTGAATTATTTGGACTTTAAATTTATCCTGAAAGTAATGAGAACATTGAAGGTTTGGGGCCAGGACACTACAGGCCCCAGTGAGGATTAACTGAGCTGTAGTCAGGGGGTAGATTGTAAGACACAGAACCTAGAGGCATGGAGACTGGAGAGGAAGCTGTCATAATAAGTCTGATGACTCATAGTAACTGGAGCCTATACCACAGGGACAACTGTTGAAATGGCATAAAAGAGGTAAACAGCAGTGGCATCTTACATGTGGAACAAAAACATTCAGACAACCATCTGAATCTAGGGAGTAAGAATAAAGGGTAACTCTAACTTGAGTTGAATTTCTTCAACCTAGATTCTGACTACCATCGGCCACTACTCCCTCAGTTCTCCAACCCCTTTCCAGGAAGGAAAAAACAAATCTATGAATGGTGGTCGTTTTGGGAGAAATGTGAAGAGATGGGTATGGCTTAGAGTCATTTCACCTTTCCAGCTCATTAAAAACTTCTCCACTCCCTGTCTGACATATTCCTCCCAAAAATGCTATCACTGCCACCACGAGTTCTTGCCTTCTCTGAAAACGCAGCTGAGGTATACGGTGGAATCTACTGAACATGAAACAAAGGAGGTAAGGAAGGCTCATCACGCTCTGAAAGATTCACTGCAACTCCAGAAACGTGAAAATGATCCAGATTTCCTGAATCTTAGCTGAGAGGTCATTTCAATACATCACAATAGCTGCTGTCTGCAGGTTCTCCTGAAGATGGGGGGATTTTGGTTTCATAAGCTCCAAAGACATACTGCAGGAACATTCTAACGCCACCAACTGTGGAAACTACCAGCAGAGGAAGTTTTCTTACACAACTTCCGTGTGTGTGTGTGTCTGTGTGTGTGTGTGTGTGTAGGGGTGCATAATTATAAGTTGAAGAGCTCAAACACAAGCACCCACTTAAACAACAGTCACTGTAACGCCTTCCATTGGTATCAGGCTTGATGCTGGGCAGAACATTTTAAGTACTTGCTTCAATCAAGATGCTAGGTGAGCATGAAGAAGCCATAAGAAATCAATGTGTCCAGTTTCTGGCATTCACAATTTCAGGCCTGAACCAAGTCAGCCACAAGCTATCTTGGGAGTTTCCTGGAAATATGTTGCCCCCTCCGCACCTCGTTCATTTATTCACTCATGCAAAACATTTATTAGAGACCTACTCTGTCCTAGTCATTGCGCTCTCAACTGGAACACATAAATAAATATTATAGACCTGCCCCCAAGTTGCTCAGAGCCTTGAATAGAAGGCACCAAAGACAAAAAAAGAGAAGGTGATATCTGATATAAATGAGCAGAGGCTGCTGTGGAAGTGATCAACCAGCTTAGACTGAGAAGATGAGAAAGTGCTTCCCAGGATTAAGATGTAAGTTGAACCTAAAGAAGGAGAGGTCAGCCAGGGAGGAATTAAGAAGTGATAAAATAATACATGTGCAAAAGTCCCCACCAGCATGGCTAAGCATGGCCTAAGCATGGAAGTTCAATGAACATCACTGAGCCTAGAAAGTGGGGACATGGAGAAGGAGTTTGCAGAGGAAGAGGGGTAAAAACAGAGAGGCCATACAGGCATTCAGGACCTATATCAGCCATGAACATCTCTGTAAAGGAATCTGAGAAGAAATCAAGGGCCAAACATAGCGATGAAATTTATTTGGGGGAGTGGGGCAGGTAACTTTGGATACTAAGTGGGAATGAACTAGAATTAGAGCAGAATGTGACTGGCAACTGGGACTGCAATTAGAAGGGACGATGACAACAACTGTGCTGGAAGTTACCGTGTGGGGTGGCTCCAACACTATTGTCAAGGGCACTGTGCTGGCCTTGGCCCTGATCATAAGTGAGAGATGAGGAAGGGACAGGAGGATCCTAGAGTAGAGGCATGGTCTGCCATTTTAGGGCAGGGGCTCTGCTTCTCCCAGTTAGTTCGGTTAATTGTTGTGTGATCTCAGCCAAACTTCTTAAACCTCTGTCCTTTGATTTACTTACCGGTAATATAAAAATCAAGATAAGACACTCTTTCTAGAGGGGTTGTGAAGATGGGGTAAAGTATATGAAGTGCTGAACTCTTGCGTGGCACATATCAGATGCTTGTATTAGTTAGGAAATAGTCTCACTTACTGTAACTGAAGCCCAAAACTACAGTGGCTTGTACAACACAGGAGTGCATTTTTCTTAAATCCAGGTATAAGCAGTGGTAGGACAGTAAACTGAATGGCTAATGAATCTTCTACATTGTTGCTCTGTAATCACTGGCATAAGGCACTCAGCCACGTGGTCCAGTATATCTCCATTCCAGCCAGTGGGAAAAAGAAAGGGAAATGTAATCCCAGCACTTTGGGAGGCTGAGGCAGGTGGATCACGAGGTCAGGAGTTCAAGACCAGCCTGGCTAACATGGTGAAACCTTGTCTCTACTAAAAATACAAAATTAGCCAGGCACGGTGGCAGTTGCCAGTAATCTCAATTACTCAGGAGGCTGAGGCAGGAGAATCGCTTGAACCTGGGAGGCAGAGGTTGCAGTGAGCCAAGATCATACCATTGTACTCCAGCCTGGGTGACAGAGTGAGAGTCCATCTTGGGAAAAAAAAAAAAAAGAAAGAAAGAAAGGGAAAAAGGATAGTGTGTCCAAATTCAGCAGCTGTGTCTTTCATTGCAGAGAAGGTGAGAAAGCATATCAGGGGGAATCAGTCAGCAGCAACACTTAATATATGTCAATATTATAGACAGAAAGTGACTGCTTGAAGGAGAGGAGAAAAGTAGAAAAATTTCATTTCTGTTGGGTGAAACTTGGTAAATTTAAAACATAAAAAGTTTTAGGCTTAAAATCTTTCAAATTTTATCAAAGGAGAAGAATTTAGACAAAACTTTATTATATAAGGACAGTGAGAAACTCAAAGGATTTTCTTTTCAGGTAAAAGGGACCTTGTAAGAATTAATTTAAGTATTATTAAGTATTATCAATTAATAATTAGATGTATAAAAAGTGTTTATGGTAACTTCAAAAATAATAATTAGATGTTATTAATTAACGGTTTTCAAGGGGTTATTCTACTAATGAAGACTATATCTTCATTGTAATATTGAAAGAAAAATGATTAAGCCCACAAGGGAATGTCTATGGATTACCCGTTTTATTGCCAAGATATTGGCAATATCTTGGGAACTATTAATGATTTTCTTCTCATGAAACGTCATTGAAAGAAAACAATGTCGTGAACGTATATGCCTGTATATGACCACTTGCTATGAGGCAGCTCAGGAGATACGTGGTGTCTTATCCGAGAGGCAGCGTTGAACAGGCGGCACCGGCCACTTCGTGACTGCAATGGTTTGCTGCCCCTATGCGGCAATCCACGTAACTGCAGGTCACCCAGGGCCCTAAAGCTTTGTATCTTCAAATCCCAGATCAAGATCCAGGGTCTGTCTATCTTTTTCCAAAATGATGGGTTGTCAGTTTGCAGTCTGTCTTTATGACTTTTTTTTAAAGACAGGTCTTACTCTCTCTTCCAGACTGGAGTGCAGTGGCTCAATCATGGCTCAATGCAGCCCCGACCTCCCAGGCTCAAGCGATCCTCCCACCTCAGCCTCTGAGTAACCCAGACTACAGGCATGCACCACTACGCCCGAGTAAATGTTTTGTATTTTTTGTAGACATGGGGTTTTGCCATTTTGCTCAGGCTGGCCTCGACTCCTGAGTTCAAGTGATCCTTCCACTGTGGTCTCCCAAAATGCTGGGATTACAGGCATGAGACATCTAGCCCAGACCATTCTTGTTTTTAATATGGCCCTAGTGAGATCTCTACAGAAAATCTCAAATTACATCTCCACACCCCTGAGTAATACGAATCTCTTGCTTCAAAGTTAACTTATTCCTTTCTTAAATTTACTTTTTCCCTCCAGAGTACATGGGTCATTTTTACTTCTTTAAGGATTGACGAAGAGCAAAATTAACAACCCTATCTGCCTGTGACTTAAACAGGAAGCGAGAGAGAGAGATGACATTTTGTGGACAGGCATTTTCACAAGTAGGAATATCTTACACATTAAGCTAAGAACCCGGCAGGGGGCAGGCTGCATAGGCCGGGCCTCCTTAGTCTCGGCCTCACTTGACCCCTAGCGCAAGGTCAGTACATACCCAGCCCCTGATCCAGCAAAGATCACCAAGGGACAGATCCTCCCATGAATTTTTCCACCTGCTTTATTTGCTTGCATTAGTCCCATGGTTGTAAAGAACCATAGACTACCATTCCAAATGGTCCCTGGCAGGTTTTGTGTGCATTAGTCCAAGAATGTAATGCAATTGCTCCTCCAGCTGCTCTGAGGGAAAGTGCATTGCAACATCCTCCACTACCTACAGCCTGCCTGCAAATTCAGGGTCGTCAGCAGAGACTTCTGAGGATTAGAGAGCAGCTCCTTGACCATTTCCTATTCATTGTTTAATATAATTGTGGCCAGGGACGGTAGCTCACATCTGTAATCCCAGCAATTTGAAAGGCCAAGGCTGAAAGATCACTTGAGCCCAGGAATTCGAGACCAGTCTGGTCAACATAGGGAGACCTCATCTCTACAAATAATTTTTTAAAACTTGGCGGGCCATGGTGGTGCGCACCTGTGGTCCCAGCTACTTGGGAGGTTGAGGCAGGAGAACTGCCTGAGTCTGGGAGGTCCAGGCTGCAGTGAGCCACGATAGCACCACTGCACTACAGCCTGGGTGACAGAACAAGATCCTGTCTCAAGAAATAAAAATAAAAATAAAAATAAAAGTTGTAATATAACCTTGAACAAGAAAGGCAAGAGCAAGCCTTAGCAAAAGAATGCAAAAATTATTATTTTACAGGAAACTGGATTCAAATCATATTAATAGGCAGGAAGGAAATCAATCCTCACAGTGCCAAGGTGAGTTTATTCCTGCAGATTTAAGAAAAAACTACAGCCATCATCCACAGGACCAGAGTTTCCCACCCCCATCCACACCATCCCTCTGTCAATTACTCAGAACTTTCTAACCTGTGAAGTCTTTTCCAGAAGAGAAAGACATTGATTTTCAGTGGCTGCCTCAAGGCTTCAGAATTAGTAAAGAACTGCAGAAGTTATAAAGCAGCTTTCAGTAATCTGTGCAGACAGACGCTGGGCTGCTGAGAGAGGGAGGTAGGATGTGAACGCCTCCCTAAGAAGGGCTTAAGTAATGGAAGCAATTTCATCAAAACCAAACATTGTTCATGTTCTAGCTGACACATAAAAATTCTAGTCCATTGTAGTTTTGGTTTTTTGTTGCTATTGTTACTACAGATGAGCATGTTTGCTCATGTTAATTGTTTATTTCTTATTTGTGTTTCTGTAACTGCATATTTGTATTCTTTGACCTTCACTAAGATATCCGATATTTTGTAACAGTAATGAGAGTGAGCAGTCTTGTCTTTTTTCTAAATTTACTGAAAATTCCTCTATTGTTTCTCCATGAAGTACAATTTCTACTGTTAATGGCTGATAAAATGCTGCTTTTAAATTAAGCCATATGATTTCCAAGTTACTGAGGATATTCCTCAGAAATGGATGGCATGGCCTATTTTTAGCAACTATCATATACTTTGACTCTTTAATTACTGATAGAATGAATCACCTGAAAGCTTTTCCAAATATTGAACCATCTTCACGCTTCTGAAATATGGCATAGTGTGGTTTTAAGCTTCAGCTACATTATGTTATATGATTGTTTACATATTTTTGTTTCTGCGTTCATATGTAAGATAAGTCTGTAAATTTATTTTTAGGGCTATCTTTCAACACTCTCAGTGATTTGCCACTTTCACAGAATGAGTTGCTAATTTGTAAGAATGGAGTAAATTTCTAGCAACTAATTTATCTATGCTTTGCAGAAGCTTAAATATTTTGAATTTTCTGTGTCTTGAAGATTGGATCGGATTTACTGCCCAAACATTGGATCTGGTACCTATGGGTCAGGTGCGAGGTGGGAGAAAACTCTGTCTTTCCTTATTGTTTCTAACTATTCTTGAACCCAAATTGTCAGTATTTTCAGGAAAGTCACTTATCTGAGCCATATTTTAAAATTTATTGGTATAAATGTATAGTTAGTATTCATTTAAATTGTTAAATCTCTATTGTCTGGGCAAAAACCTCCTCATTACTCAGTTGCATATTGTGTTGTCTATGTGGTCTTCTCAAATAAATAGCTCTGAAGACAATATTTTGGCTTTCCACTTTATTAATTTTTGCTTTTATCTTCATTAATTATGTTTATTCCTTTAGCATCACAATTCATCTGCCCTCTGAAGTGAAATGTATATAGCACATATATTTTAAATCTTTCAAATAAAAGGAAGGTTTAATGTTTTGTCTTCACTGCCACATATTTCTAAATATTTATTAATTTATTTTTGTGTGATATAATCAGATCATAAATAATGTGCAGGTACTAAAGAATAACAGTTGAAAAGTTTTCTCTAATTTCCCTGTTTCCCACAGAGTTTTTACTTACCTCTTTAATCTGAGTTTTTAGAAGAGTTTATTTTTAAAAATTATTTTTGTGTGTGTGGTAATTCTACTGTCTTCCTTTGCTTTGCTTTGTTTTGCATTCTTTTAGTTACTGATTTCCTGTCCTATTGTATAGGTTCAGAATTTCTACTCCGGGAACTTTATTCACACTTTTCTTTTGGCCTGATATGTAATCAATTTTTTGTATGTAAATATTTCACAGTCAACTTACTTTTAACTGGAGTGAATTTTTAGAAAACGTCTATATTTGTAACTTTAAATAAATATACACATACTTTTAGATATATATTTTCAAATCTATATTAAATATATTGTATGATTTCAAATAGATTTTGACTTATTACTAAATTTTGGAGTTCAGTGGATCTTACTACTTAAGCCTTCAGCATTTGTTTGCTTTCCTACTCATGTCACTGTTACGGGCTAAATTGTTTCCCCATCAAAATTCATATGTTGAGATCCTAACATCCAACACGTAAAAACCTATTTGAAGACAAGGTCTTTAAAGAGATGATTAGGTTAAAATGAGGCCTTTAGGCTGGAGCCCTAACCTAATATGACTGGTGTCCGTATAAGAAGAGACACCAGGGGCTCCTGTACACCCATGCACAGAAAAAAGGCCAGATAGGACTCAGTGGGAAGGCAGCCATTTACAAGCCAGAGAGATAGGCCCCAGGACAAACCAAACCTGCTGACAACTTGATCTTGGATTTCCAGCCTCTAAACTGTGAGAAACTAAGTATCAACTACTTAAGCCACCCTGTCTGCATTCTATTATGTCAGCCCTAATGGAATAATGGACATTATCTCATTCTTTTAATTTGCTGATTCTTTTCTCTCTGCTAAAATTTACTAAACCACAACTGAACAAACTGAGGTTGGTAGTTGGTCCAGGGCTAAATATTCAGGTCTTCTGATTCCTGGTTAATGCCCTTTTGTACTCACTGCACTATTCCTTATATAGACTCAGATTTGCCTAGAAAATTTACTTTTCTCCCTACCCTTACAAACAGAATTGCATGATAGTCAAACAAATGCCTTTCAAGCTTTGTGAAATGAATACTTCTGAAGTCTATCATATGGTCTCTAATGCTTTTTTATTCAGAATAAATCAGGCTTACTTTATCAAAAATAATATAATCTAGGAGGAGGGTATTTCTTCAGGGACATCTGTACCTACAATTCTGCAAATACTATTGGTTTCTTCAGACCAATCCTCTTCTGATGAAAAAAGGAAAGGATTTCTTAGATCTGAAATATTTAAGGATATAGCCAAGGTAGAGAGAATACTAAAAGTTCAAAACTGAAATTCACAGGGACTGCATGAGGCCTGTATTGAGTTTAATATTCCTTTGACTGAAAGTCATTATATAATTATATAATAAGTCTTTGCACTATAAATCAGTGGAATTCATATTAATTAGCTTTCTTTCAAAGAGATTAAGAAAAAGAATGAGATTGAGAAAGAGTAAATCAAGGATAAAGTATTCGTTGATTTTGCCAGTCTGACACAACTTTTTTTGTTATTATTTTCCTTTCCAGAATCACTAAAGATAATTCAGATAACCAAAGGAAGAAAATAATTATTTATCATCTCACCAACCCCAGTAATAAATAATATTGCTTATGGACATATGTTCAGTCCATTTTCAATAAATATTGTTTTTACACAAAATTGTTTGAATTGGTGTTTTAGATTGGGTTTACTTGGAAAAAGACCTACAGACAGGAATTTAAGTGCTGGCCATTGATGTGGGTGAAGGTGTCAGAAAACACAGGAAGGATGGTAGAAAAGTAAGACAAGGAGTGAAAGGCAGCCAAAAAAGTGTACGCACAAGGAAATTACTGCTGTGGCAGCTAAAATGATCCAAATGAGGAACTCTGGGAACCAGTATGGAACATGGACCTAAAAGTTATCTTAACAAAGCGGGGAGTAACCTCACCACTGGGGTTACGTCGTGAACTCCACCAGTCATTGAATGAGTATTCATCAAGGGGCATAACTGGCCTGCTAAGCACATGGGCAAAGAAAATTTAGACAAAGAAAAGTTGATGCTGGCAACTGGAAGCACAGCCAGCACATGCTGTAATAGTGAGGGTGAAGATACACAAGTATAGCATACATAGCATCTGCTACAGATACAGTGTTGTTTGGTAACCCGCTTTATTCATTTATTATACCTTCAATCTTTTATAGAATATGAAATGCTCTGAGTATATTAATTGTGAACCCTTTTGGCCGCATACTAGTCTATTGAATGATTGCATCCATTTCTGACTGTTGACATTTGCACTTTTTCATTACATTATACAAATTGTGATAAGCATTGTTGCATTAAAATCTGTTGTGCATGTATAATAATATCATTATGGTAAATAGATATCATTTGAATTACCGTATCAAAGGATACGTAACATTTTATGACTTGATTTGTATCACAAAGTCGCTCTCTCCAGACAGCATGGAAGGTAGAGTGTCAATCTCAAGAGGAGTAGTCCCAAGCCTTAAGATCTGATAGAATTTACCTTGCTAGGCTTTGGTCTTATTTGGGAACTGTCACCTCTTTCTTCCTTCTGATTTCTCCCATTTGCAATGAGAGTGACTATCCTAGGCCTTTCCACCCTTATACTTTGAAAGCCCATGAACTTGTCTGATTTTACAGGTTTATAGCTGGAGAGAAATTTTGCCACAGGCTGAATCATACCTACATTCTCACCTATATCTGATTTAGGAGATATTTAGATGAGACTTTGGACTTTAGACTTTTGGGTTCATGCTGGAATTAGTTAAAACATAGAGGGCCATTGGGATTAAATGAATGTATTTTACCTGCAAGAAGGACATGAATTTGGGGGAGCCAGGGACAGAATGCTACAGACTAGATGCTGTTATTCCCTAAATCATATGTTGAAGCCCTAACCTAAAAGTGATGTTACTTGCATATGGGGTCTTTGAGAGATAATTAGATTTAAGATGAGGTCATGAAAGCCACCAAGACAGTAGAGAGATTGTTCTGGCTCTGTCTCTCCCATGCAAGTGTGGCAGGCCAGGTTTCTATTAGCAACCAGAACAGTCAGTTCCACTAACCCTTTAATGTAATTTTGATGAATGCATAAGTTAAACATTAAAGAACTGGAGAAACTGGGAGTTCCAGGGCTGGAATGTGAAAACAAACCCATTAAGACCCTGCCTGGGTTTTCTCAGACCCTACAGTCTGATCAAATAATGGCATTATTACACCTGCACTTTGTACCAAGACACGCTTAAGAACCTTTCCAAGACTGTAGAGAAAGCTTTCCAGACCCCAGGCTGTAGTTAAAGGTTAGATATAGATTGAATGAAACTCTCCTGCTTGTGGGTGCACTCCCACACATAGGCATGGAGCTTAACATATACTTAAGCACTAGAGAAAAAAAACAAACTTGTAGCTTTGAGTTGGCCTGGTGAGTTACTTTGACTTTTTCCCTGAAACCAGTTGCAGAAATAAACTCCTTTTTTCCCCCACTCTGTCTGGAACTCGTTATTGGACCAGGAGAGTAAGCAGCTGGACCTCGTTCTGTCCGGGAACAGGAGCACTTAGCAAGAAGGTGCTGTGTACAATCCAGGAATAGAGCCCTTTCCAGAACCTGACCCTGCTGCCAATCTGATCTTGGATTTCTAGCCTCCAGAACCGTGGAAAATAAATTTCTGATGTTTAAGCTACTCAGTCTACTGTATTTTGTTATGGCAGCCCAAACAGACTAACACATCTGGGGTCATTTCACAGCTGGGATTTAATGCCTCCTGATGGTGTACTGGCTAGGAACAACACAGCAGGCAAGGACTAAGTTGGAGGGACAAGATCATGTTGTTGGTGGGAACTATGGGGAGTTAGTGTGGGTGAATTTCAACTAAAGCAAAACAAGAGACGAGAGAAAGGTAGGCAGCTCAGCTGCACTTCTCCCTTTTACCTCTCTTCCATGGACTACTCTGAGGTTATGATTTCTCTTTAATATTCTGGAGAAGTAATGAAGGCCACGCAAACATGCCCACTGAGCAACCCACTGGATCTGTTTCCAACTCATTGTGTTTCATGTCTGTCTTTGCCTCACTTTTCTTTTTCCTTTATCTTAAAATACATGTGTTTGTGCCTCTATAAGGCAGCAGTACTTTAATTGTTGCCCCAGGCTCTGTTTCCTACAGGACCCATGGTAAGAAATTACTTTTTGACAAACACCATATATTGCTTCTCATCCTTTTGACTAAGATCAAGTGTGACAAAGATGATATATTTTTAATGTCATAGAAAGAAATCCAATGAACTTAAAAAACACACACACAAAAATTAACACATGCAAAAATTATGGAGTTAGGTCATTTTATGTTTAAGATGGCTGTTTAAATACTATTGTCTTTCAGGAAGCAAGTAATAAGGTTTCCAATTATATCCTTGTATAAAGGCAAAGGCTGAATAATAAAACGTACTTGATTATATTTGTGCCTTTTAGACTACACCCAAGTAATGTAAATTAATTACAAAGTATAAGCTTAGCAGGAGGTCTCAAATACAGAGTCCTTGAATATATGCATTTTAATGCTTGTCATTGACATGAATTCATTTTAAAAGCTAAACTGAATGTGCAAATATGAAATAAAGAGATATAGGTGATATTTTGAATAAAATTAAAATTCAGAATAATCTCATTCTATAACGTGAAGTATCTCCAGCTTTCAGAGAATACTTAACTGCATTGACAAGGTGAATTTTATCAAAGATAAGTCTAAATCCTCACATTTTGGTTCAGAAACTTAAATGTACATAAACCGTGTAGAAAGAGCTTATTTCAGCAGCAAAGATTAAACCTAGAAATTTTAGTTGATCACATTTATGTAAATCCCATCTTCAAGAAGATACATCAATAGGAGCACATTGTCTAGATGACCTGAAAGAATAGTCTACCATGCTCAATCTTACAAGACTTTTGCATGAATATGAGATTCCAGCTCTGGGAGACAATGTAAGACTGTTAGAATAACCGACATATTCAGAAAAAAAGTCTAAAAGATTAAGGATCTGAAAAGTATGTTATATGAAGAGTAAATGGTTTGAAAGGAATAAGAATGCTGAACTTGGAGAAGCCAAGACTCCTGAGAGATTTTACAGATATCTTCAAATAGGGCTATTTCAGGGCAATTTCATTCTAAGAGAGATTCAGATTTCAGATCTGAAATTGCAGATTTCAGGTCATTCTAAGAGAGAAATTTCCAGTGATGGTGGCCAAGAATAGAACGAGAAACCCTCTGAGGCAATTACCTCCCCATGACTGAAGTATCTAAGAAAGGGTGGAATGACCAACTAATTCATTTGTAATTATTTTGCATTGTGGCTGGGATGATGGACCAATGACCTCTATGGGTCTCTTCAATTGTGAGTTACCCTGCCTGAGGATCCTAAAAATATCCTTTAATTTTGAAATTTTGAACATTTTAGGTCATAAAAGCAACTTGTAAAATATTGCTTGAAAACAATATGAGGCGACTTACCACATGATATCATGATTACCATATGAATCTCACCTCAGTAAATTATTTAAGTAAAAAAAAAATCTGTACATATTCAAAGCTTCAGATAATAGATGACTATATTATACAATTGAACAACGTGCATTCTTACTTTAAATGTCATTGACAACAAGGAGTCATTAATATCTAGAAAGAGAAGAAGGATTGTGCTGCTATAATTAGCAGAGCTGAAATTTGATAGAGAATTCAGAAAAAAAAAAAAAAAAAAACATATCTAGATTTCTTATCAAAACTGGGGCTACCACAGCTAGTGTGGGAATTCCAAGAGGGCAGTGCAGATATTTCTCACCCTGAAGCAGCAGAGAAAGACAAAACCATAGGAGAGTTTATAGCCCGAAACTGTTAGAGAAAACCTAGCTCCCCAAAGCTGGGAGTGAAGTCAGAAGGATTGGGCAATGGAAATAATACAAATAGGTATCAGAAATGAGATGTGGTGCCAAGAATCTGGCCAGGCAGATAAAAGCAGGATCTGTGAAACAGCCTAGAACTGTCTTCCCTGGGTATCCATTTAGATGAAGTTTTCTGAATATGGGGCTGGAAGTTCACAGCACTAAAAAGGAAAAATAAATATGAGTGTGTGTGTGTGTGTGTGTGTGTGTGTGCCTGCACTGATTTTATAAACCATTCTTATCAAAGATTCCTTCAGTATAAGATTATAACCTTCCTTTTATCTGTTTCTTTTTTTCTATGTTTTTAATATCTTCTTTTATAAAACAATGACAAAGAATTTTGCAAAAAAAATGCAAATAATTTGTTTTATGTTTTCAATGGCAATAAGAAATACTAAAAAAACCTCACCATCCCTTCCATTAGTTTTTCTTGTAATTTCACAAGTCTGTGAAATTTTAAAATCTGGAAATGTTTAGCCCAGAACATACATTCATATTTGCAATTTGCTTTTGTGAAGTAGTCAGGATGATATATTTGGACTAGAGAAAAAATCTGTAAAAGAATCAATTCGTCTAGCAATAACTACACAAATTATTTTCATCACAAAACATAATTTTATTAATCATGAGATTAAAATGTTTTAAATTAACATTGAATTATTAAAGAAACTTCATAGGGTTATTTTTGTTTCTTTTTATTATTTTGGTAATGCCTTGGTGAATGCTAGTTAACTAGCTTTCTTATTCTTATTTCTTATTTTCATGCCCATTTATAAAATGCAAATAAGGAAAAAATCAAAGATAATAATTTTCAATACTGAGATTTATCAAACTTCAAATATTAAATACCATTACCCATATATTGAAATACATACAAGAATTTTTAATATTTTAATATCAAGTAAAATATATCTATGTCATAAAATGATATTTTGAATCATGTGACTATGACAATTATGCTAGGTACTTATTCCAACTAATGAATGAATATTGTGAGTATTAAGAGGACTCCTTAGTATTAACTATAATGCATATTTACACTTATAACATTTAAGAAGCAGTGTGTTGGCCATTAGGCCACAGATAAACATGTTTTTGTTTCTGCCTATTTCAAAATCTGCCAGGTGGAGTGGCTCACACCTGTAATCTCAACACTTTGGGAGGCCCAGGCAGTCAGATCAGAAGGTCAAGAGTTTGAGACCAGCCTGACCAACATAGTGAAACCCCGATTCTACTAAAAATACAAAAATTACCCAGGCGTGGTGGTACATGCCTGTAATCCCAGCTACTCAGGAGGCTGAAGCAGGAGAATCACTTCAACGCAGTAGGTGGAGGTTGCAGTGAGCCAAGATCGCCCCACTGCACTCCAGCCTGGGTGACAGAGCAAGTCTCCACCTCAAAAAAAAAGATCTCATTATGAGGAGAAAATGAGATAATGTATACACAACTATAAGTTGTTTTTAACCGATAAAAATTATATGTCATGTCACAATGCTAAAGTGAAACCAAATAATACTATTCCTAAGCAAACAATTCAAAATGCATATCAAAATCTTGTTGTTTTGTATTATCTTCAATTTTTACTATGTAAATATGTTATAGAGTTCCAATTAATAGACTGCTAGACGATATGTTGCCTACCTTATCTAGTCACCAATATTATAGATGTACATATCAAAAATGAAGAAATTAAAGATGACATATGACATTCATATAGAGGTTAAAATTATCATTTCTGCAAGAGCTAAATTAGAAGCCCTAAAACAATATGTGTCATTTTCTTTTAATAACATGTTCCAAATTAAGAAAGCAGCATGTTAAGCATAAATCTTAATGTATGAACTACCTTAGGGAATGAAATAAATTCTGGGTGACTAAGTTGTTTTAAAAATAACTTTGCATTCATTATTTTTAAGTAATATTGAAGAAAATCTTAATGCCAGCTCACCATTGTACTTTCAGCCTGATAATGAAGTATCGCCAAAAAAGTTAATCAGATAACAATTATTTAATTTTATTTTTAAGATAATTTCCCTCCAATCATCTGCCAAAATTTGGGAGAAAAATGGAATCTTTTCTCACATAATTTTTCCCCAGCAGAATGCTATTGCCAGCAGCAGTTGGTTAATAATAGATGCTCTCAGCATCTTAGAATATTACTGGTATAGACAGCACAGGGCCCAAGGTTAACACAGAGGTCACTTAGGGTCATTGTGCTTGATAGTTCTGCAATAATATTTTGCTAAAGCTCTGTTCCTTAGAGTTTGAAAAATGTAATGTCTTTCCTAAGACTCCTACAATTTCCCAGGAGTTTTCCCAAATCCGACTCCAAGCTTCTGGTCCCAATATTATCTCAGTGTAGGATAGCCTTGCCATCTCATATGTGCTATTTCTGTTCTGCCTTGTGCCAATCCAGATGTAAAAACAAACCCTCTTCTTTAATTTCTGTAAAATTCACTCATTTATTTTGGTGTCTAACAAAGAGTTGGGTTATGAGAAGTATTTATATTGTTAAAAGGGAAACTTTCGCTGAATTAAATTTAAGAGTTTAATTGAGCAAAGAACCATTCATGAATCAGACATCCTCCTGAGCCAGTGTAGGCTCAGAGACTCCAATGCAACCACATGGTAGAGAAAGATTCATGGGCAGAAAAAGGAAAGTGATATACAGAAAATGGAAGTGAGGTACAGAAATAGCCAGACTGATTACAGCTCAGCATTTGCTTATATGAACACAATTTTAACAGCTGGCCGCCTTTTCTTGGCCAAAACTCTGTTATTGGCACAAGAGTAGGATACAGTGTGTTTCCAGCTCCATTTAGGTTTCAGTTAATGATATATAGAGAAATCTTTAGGCTGAACTTAAGATATATAAGAAGGCAGCTTTAGGCTAAATTTTGTTAAATAATATCAGAGAAATACAACTTATAATTTAATGTTAGGCATTCTTCTTTCTCAAATACCTTCCCATCCCTTATTATTCTCCTCTTCCTCTTCCTTTTTCTCTTTCTATTACTAATTTCCTATTTTTGGAAATCTATCCCCTAAGCTCTAGTCTCCCACCATGCTACTTTATCTCCATTCCAGCTGCTGCTTCTCCTCATCTATGCTTTACCCCTGTCTTGTTTGTCACAGAAGATAATAAAATATAAATTGCTTACATTTTTAATGCAGACTAGTTCAAGTTCCTCTGAACAGTATTGCCTTTCAAAGTGGCTACAAAAGAAACATCAGAGTCTTTTCTTTAAAATTCAAAAGTGTTGTTCAGTTTAAAGACTCATAAGGGAAGTCCAAATTATTTGGGATAGTATAACCTAAAATTACCATGGTCAAATATTCCCTTCTGAATGACCAGGGTGAAGAATAAATTCTCTGGAGCTGACTTCAAGCACTTAGTCCCTACCAAATGTAATGCACATACATTAGGGAGTTGGGGTTGTAAGGCTGGTAATAGTGTACAGGCAGAAGCCAAAGTTCAAGAGTTCTAGATGTGTGTGAAATATGTGTTCATCATCTGAGTCAAATATTCTTAGCTTTTCCTTATATACCCAGTCACACTAGGGAAAAATCAGTTATTACATCAGTCACTTCAGCTAGAAAGGCCAGGATACCTATAAAGGGAAACCCATCAGACTAACAGCAGACCTCTCAGCAGAAACCTTACAACCTAGAAGAGATTGGGGGCCAATATTCAATATTCTTAAAGAAAATCATTTCCAACCCAGAATTTCATATCCAGACAAACTAAGCTTATAAGCAAAGGGGAAATAAGATCTACTTTAGACAAGCAAATGCTGAGGGAACTCATCACCATGAGGCCTGTCTTGCAAGTGCTTCTGAAGGAAGAACTAAACATGGAAAGGAAAAGCTGTTACTAGCCACTATGAAAACATACTGAAGTACACAGACCAGTAAGACTATAAAGAAACTACATAACCAAGTCTGCAAAATAATCAGTTAGCATCATGATAACAAGATCAAATTCACACACAACAATATTAACCTTAAATGTAAATGTAAACAGAATGACAAGCTAGATAAAGAGCCAAGATATATTGGTATGCTGTCATTAAGAGACCCATCTTAAGTATGAAGACACAGAGGCTCAAAATAAAGGCATGGAGGAAAATTTGCCAAGCAAATGGAAAACAGAAAAGAGTAGGGGTTGTAAACCTAGTTTTTGACAAAACCAACTTTAAACCAACAAAGATCAGAAATGACAAAGAAGGACATTACACAGTGGTAAAAGGTTCAACTCAACAGGAAGAGCTAACTATCCTAAATATATATGCACCCAACACAGGAGCACCCAGATTCATAAAGCAAGTTCCTAGAGACTTACAAAGAGTTTTAGAACCGACACAAAAATAATGGGAGTCTTAAACACCCCTCTGTTAATATTAGATAGATCATTGAGACAAAAAATAACCAAACATATTCAGTACATGAACTCAGCTCTGGATCAAGTGGACCTGATAGATATCTATAGAACTCTCCACCCAAAAAAAGAAAAAATATATATACATTCTTATCAGCTCATGGTACTTATTCTAAAATTGATCATATCAATGAAAACACTCCTCAGCAAATGGGAAAGAACTGAAATCATAGCAGTCTCTCAGACCACAGTGCAATCGAATTAGAACTCAAGATTAAGAAATTCACTCAAAACCACAAAACTACATGAAAATTGAAAAACCTGTTCCTGAATGTCTCTTGTGTAAATAATGAAATTAAGGCAGAAATCAAGAAGTTCTATGAAACTAATGAGAACAAAGAGACGACATAGCGGAATCTCTGGGATGCAACTAAAACAATATTATAGCACTAAATGCTCACATCAAAGAGCTAGAAAGATCTCAAGTGAACAATCTAACATCTCAACTAAAAAAACTAGAGAACCAAGAGCAAATGAAGCCCAAAACTAACAAAAAACAAGAAAAAAAAAAGATTATAGCTGAACTGAAGTAGACACACACACACACACACACACAAAATAAACACACACACACAAAAGAAAACATTCAAAAGATCAACAAATCCAGGAGCTAGTTTTTTTTTTTTTTTTAAATAAATAAAATAGACCACTGGCTAGACGAATAAAGGAGAAAAAAAAAAAGAGAAGAATCAAATAACCATGTTCAGAAATGAAAAAGGGGATATCACCACTGACCCCACAGAAATACAGGCAACCATCAGAGAACACTATAACACCTCTATGCACATAAACTAGAAAATCTAGAAAAACTGGATAAATTCCTGGACACATACATGCTCCCAAAACTGAACCAAGAAGAAACTGCATCCCTGAATGGACCAATAACAACTTTTGAAATTGAGGAAGTAATAAATAGCCTACCAACCAAAAAATGCCCAGGGCCAGATGGACTCATGGCTGAATTCTACCAGAGGTAAAAAGGAGAGCTGGTGCCATGTCTACTCAAGCTATTCCAGAAGATTGAAAAGGAAGGATTCCTCTCTAACTCATTTAATGAGGCCAGGATCATCCTGACACAAAAACCTGGCAGAGATACAACAAAAAAGAAAACTTCAGGCCAGTATCTTTGACAAACATCGATGCAAATGTCCTCAATAAAATACTGGCAAACTGAATCCAGCAGCACATCAAAAAGCATATCCACCATGATCATTCATTCCTAGGATGCAAGCTTGGTTTAACATAGGCAAATCAATAAACATAATTCATCACACAAACAGAACTAAAGACAAAAACTCTATGATAATCTCAACAGATGCAGCATCTCTTCATTTTTAAGACTCTCAGTTAACTAGGTATTGATGGAATATATCTCAAAATAATGAGAGACATTTATGACAAACCCACAGCCAATATCATACTAAATGGGCAAAAACTGGAAGCATTCCCCTTAAAAATTGGCACAAGACAAGAAAGCCCTTTCTCACCACTCCTATTCAACATAGTATTGGAAACTCTAGCCAGGGCAATTCGGCAAGAGAAAGAAATGAAGGGTATCCAAAGAGGAAGTCAAATTGTCTCTGTTTACAGATGGCATGATTCTATATCTAGAAAACCCTATTGTCGCAGCCCAAAAGCTTCTTAAGCTGACAAGCAACTTAAACAAAGTCTCAGGATACAAAGTCAACTTGCAAAAATCACAAGCATTCCTGTGCACCAATAACAGACAAGCAGAGAGACAAATCATGAGTGAACTCCTATTCTCAGTTCCTCAAAGAGAATAATATACCTAGGAATACAGCTAACAAGGGATTTGAAGAATCTCTTCAAGGAGAACTACAAACCACTGCTCAGAGAAATCAGAGAGGACACACAAAAATGGAAAAACATTCTGTGCTCACGGGTAGCAAGAATCAATATCATTTAAATGACCATACTACCCAAAGTAATTTATAGATTCAATGCTACTTCCACTAAACTACCATTGACATTCTTCACAGAATCAGAAAAGCCTGCTTTAAAAGCCATATGGAACAAAAATAGAGTCCAAATAGCCAGGAAAACCCTAAGCAAAAAGAATAAAGCTGGAGGTATCACGCTACCTTACTTCAAACTATACCACAGGCTACAGTAACCAAAACAGCATGGCCCTTATACAAAAACAGACACATAAACCAATGAAACAGAATAGAGAACTCAGAATTAAGACCACACACCTACAACTATGTGATCTTTGACAAAACTGACAAAAACAAGTAATAGGGATCAGATTCTCTATTTAATACGTGGTGTTGGGAGAAGTGGTTTGCATATGCAGAAAACTAAAACTGGACCTCTTCCTTACACCATATGTAAAAATTAACTCAAGATAGATTAAAGACTTAAATATAAAACCCAAAACTAGGCCAGGTGCTGTGGCTCATGTCTGTAATCCCAGCACTTTGGGAAGCCAAGGCGGGTGGATCGCGAGGTCAGGATTTCACGACCAGCCTGACCAACATGGGGAAATCCCATCTCTACTAAAAATACAAAAGTTAGCCAGGATTGGTGGTGCATGCCTATAATCCAAGTTACTCAGGAGGCTGAGGCAGGGGAATCACTTGGACCCAGGAGGCAGAGGTTTCAGTGAATCAAGATCATGCCACTGCACTCCAGCCTGGGCAACAGAGCGATACTCCGTAAACAAACAAACAAAAAACCATAAAACCAAAACTGTAAAAACCCTGGAAGAAAATCTAGACAATATCATCCAGGACATAGGCATAGGCAAAGATTTCATGATGAAGATGCCAAAAGCAATGGTGCTAAAAACAAAAACTGACAAAAAGGATCTGATTAAACCAAAGAGCTTCTGAACAGCAAAAAACAAAAACAAAAAAACTATCATCAGAGTGAACAGACAATCTACAGAATGGGAGAAAAATTTTGCAATCTAGTAACATAATTTCAAAACACATGAAGTAAAAGATGAAAAAAACCACAGAAGAAGTTCAAGCCATAATTATGTGAAAGGCAAAATTATGAGATGTTAGTACTTCATATTCTAATGCAGTTGTTAGAACAAGAAAGCAAAGAAATCAATAGAAAAGCAAAAGACCTAAAAAACACTAAGAATTGAACTGGCCTAATTGACACAGAGAACACCCTGTCTAATATCTGACAAATGTACTTTCTTTTCAGATGCACATGGATTATTCACCAATAGACACCATGTGCTTTATCCACAAAACAAGTCTCAATCTATTTAAAAGGGACAAAGTAATTCAAAGTATGTTCTCTGACAATATGCAATTAAATTGAGCAATAAAACAGAACACTGTGTGAAAAGGCCCAAACTACATCTTTGGAATTAAATAACACATATCTCAATAAAAAATCACAAGTAAAATTGGAAAATACTTTAAATGAATGAAAATGAAAACATGACATGATTTGTGAGGGCAAAGCCATAGACTAAAGCAATAATCTAATCTTCTACAAAAAGAAGCTGTGAAAACAAGAGCAAATTAAACTCGACTAGAAAGAATATAACACAAATAACAGCAGAAACCAGTGACACAGGAGAAAATGGATAAAATCAATTAAAAAACCTGGTTCTTTGAAAAGAATATTTAAATTTTAAACCACTACTTAGACTGATGAATAAAAGAGAGAATACAAATAAATTATCAAAGTCAGAAATGAAATAGAGAATGTCACTAGACATCCCACAGACTTTAAAGGGCGATAAGGGAACATGAACAATTTTATGACCACTAAAATAACTTTGATGAAATGTCATGTGCCCATCCTCAATAAATTACATCAAGGTCATGAAGTACTTTGATTGGCCTAAGTATCTTTACATGTTTACCTCTGTCACTAGAGGTTCAAATTCACCCAAAACACACAATCAATGAGAGAGAGGTCCTGAGTAGGCAAATAAAATACATGCTTATCTTACCACAATGGTCCATGTTTAACCTTACCATTTCATCTTTGGCATTTGTTCCATTGCATCATCCTGTATTGAAGCTCATTTTCCTATATCTAAAGCCCATATCCTCTCAATCTAGGATGGATGTAAAAAAATAGCTAACGAGGCCAGGCACAGTGGCTTACGCCTGTAATCCTAGCACTTTGGGAGGCCAAGGCGGGCAGATCACCTGAGGTCAGGAGTTCGAGACCAGCCTGGCCAACATGGTGAAACTCTGTCTCTACTGAAAATATGAAAAAATTAGCCAGGTACTGTGGGGGGCACCTGTATTCCCTGCTACTTGGGAGGCTGAGGCAGGATAATCACTTGAACCCAGGAGGCAGAGGTGGCAGTGAGCTGAGAGCACGCCATTGCACTCCAGCCTGGGCAACAAGACCTAAACTAAATCAAAAAAAAAGAAAAAAAAACAAGGGGAAAAAAAATATAACCAAATGAAATTCCTTACCTAGTTCCACTCTGCAACCTTTGTCTTTTTGTTAGCCCGGATTATTTAACATCTTCCACAGTTCTTGATACACAAATCGGTAAGTGATAAAAGTTTAAAACCTGCAAGTGCAGCTCTGCTCCAAGATCTAGTCTAAATCTTTAACTTTGTTTACAGAAAGTTAAGAAGTTATTACGTTTTAGCACAAAGTCCCTGTAACTGTTTGTCTTTTTTTGATGTTGGGTCTAGTTTCCCCTTCTTCAAGCATTTGCTGCTCTTGACATCATGGTCTAATCCTGCACTCAAGTATCTGTAGACCAGAACAATGGCTTGAGCGAGATCTCTCTAGGACAACTATTCTCAGCCCTGACCTCTGCAGTTGGACCCTACACTGTAAGACTCAACTCCTCCGAAGCCAGATTATGGACTCGGTCACGGAGCTTTGCTCTCCTGCTGAAGCGTTCTGAGACATCTCTATCTTACTTTCAGTCTGATTATACAACACCACAGTATAACTAAAGCTTTTACCTAAAGGATCTTGGAATTAAGTGGCTTACCTTCCTGAAAATATTATTTCTGAAAATAAGTTGGATTAGGATATAAGGCATATTAGGTATCTCTTCTATACAGTACAATTTTTAAAAAAAAATTTTTAAATACTGGACAATTTTTTTAAAAAATTGTCATTCATTAAAACTGCCTAAAAATGTCCTAAAGCAAACAGATATTACCATATTAATTCATAAATATGCTCAGCTTTTGCCATGTCAGTAACCTAATAAAAAGTTTATTTAATTTCCATCCAGCTCTATAAAGTAAATACTAAAATTTTCTTCTTATAAATGTGGAAAATAAGTAATTTTCAGAAATTCATAGGTTGCTGAAATTCAAACCCAAGTTTGTGGCATCACTAGTCTCATGGACTCATTGGCTATTGTAAAAATGATATAAAGCACATACAAACAATTTTTTTTAAATCCACCATAGAAATCAAACTTGATTCACCAAATGAAGATTATTACCAATCTCAGATACATTAGTTATGTATTCTAAACCTCATCACATTACACAATGCCATGTGAATGCAAAGATCTGATCACATCATTTCAGTAGAGTTGTTCCTTAACTTACAATGGAGTTTATCCCTGACAATTTATTTATCCCTCAAAAAATCTATTGTAAATTGAAAATACGTCTTTAATGCACCTAACCTACTGAACATCATAGCTTAGCCTAGACTGCCTTAAATGGGCTGAGAACACTTACATTAGCCTAAAATTGGGCAAAATCATCTAACACAAAGCCTATTTTGTAATAAACTGTTAAATTTCTCATGTAATTTATTGAATACTGTACTGCAAGTGAAAAAGAGGATGGTTGTATTGGTACTCAGATGTATAGTTGTATTGGCTTCTACTGAATATGTAAGGCCTTTGTACCACTGTGAAGTAAAAAAAGGCAAGTCAAACCATCCTAAGCAGGGATTGTTTATGTAAGGATTACGCCCAAAAAAGGAAAAATGATGCTGCCTGAAAACGTCCATTGGGTCTGCCACAGTTCAAACATGTCTCATTGTTAATACCTAAAATCTCTCTGGATTCATAGCATTACAGTAAAGAAAAAGATTCATTCATAAAACAGCACCGCTTCATGGACTGAATCACATATAATTTACTGACAGTTAAATTAAGCTTAAATATAATACTTACAATACATAATTAATAAGTAGTTACAATTATATTGAGCTTTGCATCCCTAGACCAATGCTTGGCATAGAGTAAGCATTTAACAAATTTCATGGATGATCAAAATATTGAATGCATAAAGACGCAATGTGCTGTGGTATTAAAATCAACTCCGTAATGTCATAGGACATTGTGTTGAAGGTTGTAGGCAAAGTAGGAGGGCTGTGTTGTCTTCCAGCTCTGCTTCACAGTCTCTGCCAATTCTAGCTGTGAGGCCGTATTCTTTCTGACCTACTTCTCTATTTCAGTTTTCCATATTTCTCCATGCTGAATTTCTGTTATCTTTTTTTTTTTTTTTTTTTTTTTGAGATGGAGTCTCGCTCCGTCACCCAGGCTGGAGTGCAATGGCATGATATCAGCTTACTGCAACCTCAGCCTCCCAGGTTCAAGCGATTCTCCTGCCTCAGCCTCCCAAGTAGCTGGAACTAAAGGCTTATGCTACCACACCCAGCTAATTTTTATAGTTTTAATAGAGACGGGATTTTACTATGTTGGCCAGGCTGGTGTCAAACTCCTGACCTCATGATCCATCTGCCTCAGCCTCCCAAGGTGCTGGGATTGCAGATGTGAGCCACTGCGCCCAGCCTTCAATTTTTAATATAATCAGTTTAGAGCGCTTTCTCTGAGATTGCTTAAACTTCAGCTCATACTTTCAGGCTCACTGCTTTAACACCTGGATATAAACCTGTATCATCCATTTAAGTATAAACTTGAGAAAGTGAAATAAAACATGGTGAAAAGCACTCTCTCCTTGACCAACCTCTAGCATGGCTTCTCACAGCTCAAGCTTGTGCCTTGAGGATGACGACACCAGTCCCCCTGACGTGCCTGCCTGAAAGAGCTCAATGCTGGCAAAAGAATTGACTGTTTGTTCCAGCAGAAACCTGACTATAGGTCCCTGATCTCTTTTTTCTTAGGAACTCTCCCTTCTACTTGAGAAAACTTGCAATTGTAAAACCTTTGTCCCTTTGAGATTTTAAAATGCATCTTCTACAACCCAAAAATATTATTCTAAAGGACCTGAAAGTCAACCATCATCAAGAATGATAAGGCTCCTGTCTCCCAAGCTATGTGAGAGGGCAGGAGCCTGACTTTGATAAGCACCAGTTAACAAATACACAGATGACCTAATTACATGGACCCACCTTCCCTGCCTCAGTGTCTTTCAGTACTTTTCCTTTAGCACGTCCCAGCAAACAAACACTCCCACCTTTTGTTTCAACAAAACTGAGGCCAGTCAATACCAAAGTACTTCTCTCCAATTGCCATAGCCTGAATAAAATCTGCCTGGATGCCTTTAATGGACATTGAACTCTGTTTCTCTTTAACATTGACCAAATTCCTTATCTCATAGGTAACCTTGCTTTCAACTTCACCAAGAATATTAAAATTATCAGTGATGATATTCCCCAGCTCTCTGATTTGCAACCAACATGCTTATCTACAGTGACACACACTTTTTCCTTCTTTCCTCTGATTGCCAAGATCCTGTCTTTCCTGCTCCAGGAAACACATTTACACATGCTCTAGGATGCACTGCTTTTCCCTTCAGCTGGGACCTTCCGGGTTATCAGTTCCCCCTTTTGTATGTCACATCTCCTTTAAACTGGCTGCTTCTCAGCCTGTCAGCATGCTCAGGCTCTTCTGTTCTGAAAAGACTTTAAACTTCATCTGCTTTCTTTTCTCTTCTTATTCTATGAATCTTCAGTGAGTTATCCCTGCTTTTCAATGCCTACTTTTTAATAGTCACTTATTTCTCACTCCTCTGAAATAGAGCCTCTCAACACATCTCATGGACTTGCTCTCACTAGTAACATCCTAAATCCTGACCTCAAGGGAAACCTTTTAGTATCTAACTTATCAGGCCTCTGTAATGCCCTGGGATGGGCTGGCCATTAACATGTTTCTTACATGTTTATTTTACTCCTCTGACTTTGTTCTGCACACATGGCCTTTATTTTCAGTTTTCTTCGTGGGCTCTTCTTTCTTCACATATGCCACATAGTATCAGGCCTCTAACCTTGGTCCTTTTCTCACCCACTGGTCCCTCCTTGAACAGCAGTACTAATCTCATGGATTAATTGCTTATAAGTAAGCATTAACTGCTTATAAAATAAGTAAAACAAACAAGCAACAACAACAAAAGACCCACCCTAAAGAGTTATATTTGAAACAGGGTTTCACTCTGTTGCCCAGGTTGGAGCGCAGTGGCATGCTCACAGCTCACTGCAACTTCTGCCTCCTGACTCAAGCCACCCTCCCACCTCAGTCTCCTGAGTAGCTGGGACTACAGGCATAAGTCACCAGGCCTGGCTAATTCTGTGTGTGTGTGTGTGTGTGTGTGTGTGTGTGTGTGTGTGTGTGTGTTTTCTTGGTAGAGACAAGGTTTTGTCATGTTGCCCAGGCAGGTTTCAAACTTTCAAACGCCTGGACTCAAGCCATCTGCCTGCCTTGGTCTCCCACTGTGTTGGGATCACAGGCCTAAGCCATTGCGGAAGTGAATTATTTTTGCCAAATAAATGACCCCATTCATTGTTCTGAAATAGAAATATTAATATGGAAAAATAAATATTCAAATGAAAAACATCTAAAGGGCAAGTGACATCAAAGTCAGAGATGGCTGACTTTTAACCATTCTAGTTGTGAGTAAAATTCTAGTTATTTAGCAAAATTTTTATATTCTTTATTTGAATTTTTAAATTACAAAGAAATTTGTATTGTCTATTTTAATTGTTAAATTATATATATATAATTTAAAATTTTATGTATATAAAATTCATATTTATGTATATAAATTCATATTATGTATATAATATGAATGATTCTGGTGTTCAAATTTCTTCAGTTTCAAGTAATAGAAACCCAACTCAAATTGGTTTGAGCAATAGATTAGCTACTATAATTTGGGAAAAGTTAAGGAGCAGATGTCAGGCACTTCTGGGTGCAAGTTGTCAAAGTGTACAATTTCTCTCTTTCTCTCTCAGCTCAGCTTCTCTGTGTGTCAACTTCATTTTCAGGCTTAATATCTCCAACCATAACAAAGATGCCTATTATCAATTTAGGTTTATATCCTACCACTTAGGCAACCATACCTGAAAGACAATATAACTTGCTCCACGTATTCAACTGAAGTCTCAAGAAAGGTTCAGTGGCTTGTCTTGAGTTACTCCAAGTCCATCCTCACCATTTATTATGTCCAGAAGAATGCAGGACTCTAATTGGCCAATTCTGAGTCACAGCCTTAGCCATTCATCTTCGAAAACTGTCAGCCTTATCTGAACGTCATGAATTGAGAATAATGGAGACAATTTCTCCAAAAGTAAATCAGAATACTAGTCGCCAGAAAATCTATCTACAATGATACTTTGTATCTGTAAAGTTTTTTTGTTTTAATCTTTTCAACAGCAGGTATCATTTACACTTTATGAATGAGCAAAACAAAATTCAGAGGAATTAAATTCAGTCACATAGTAAAAGACAGTATTGGATTTTTATTTCGCACTATTAAGACTAATACTCTTTTCACTATGTGATGCTTCCCATTCTCCTGCTCAATTTTAATAAGAGATCCTGTACTTTCCAGCGTCAAAGAAAGAAACTTCACTGGAAGCTTCAATTTATGCAAATACAAGTCAACACTTTGATGTTCCTACTTATGTTCAGAATATTTAAAAAGACATCTGCATCTTAATGAATGACTCTTCACCCTTACTCTAGCTTTAACATGTAAAGATATTCCCCAAAGTCGTCCAGAAATTCTTCCTATCCAGCTAAAACCAGAGTCTAAAGTTAAGAACAGTAACCCCTTGTGTAAAATTTGATGTCAAAACATTACTATGGCAACAATAACTCTGTAGGGAGAAGAGGCAAATTTTGTCCTAAAAATTAATCAGCTGCAGTGAAAATCTTATTTACTGTCTCTGGCAAGTAGTGCAAATCCACATAACACCGCTGACAATCTTCCAATACTCATTTTCAGTAAAACAAAATAAAAAATAAAAATAAAACCACAGATCTAGGTTAAAACATTTTCTTTTTCCCAAACCAAAATCATAAACCTTCTATTCCTCAGCTACCTTGTGTGGAGCTCTTTGTTACATATGCCATACGTTTATCAAGATTTTTATGCAGTAGATAACAATTTTTTCATACACTTATTCTCACCTAAAGTATCTTATTTTTTAATAACTTCTTTAATATCTATTAGTTACCTGCAGATTTGTGCTTAATAAAGATTATGTCTTGAGAAAGACAATGTTAAATAAAAGTGCAGAATAAGAAAGCCACACAATATATATTTTAGAGAAGGAAAGTATATTTTTTAGCCTTGCTTTTGGTTGGAGCTTTCAAGATATAATTGGAAGGAACGGGAGTGTGTTTCACCAGGAGATGTCCAATGTAGGGGAGAAAGCAGAGATTCTGGAGTTAAATAAAATGGTATTAAACCTAGTTCCACCAATTGATAGTTGTAAAATGGTCAAGTCTCTTGACATGTTTTAATCTCAACCTTTTTATATAAAATAGGGATTTGTAATTCCCGAATTTTCTAAGATTCTTAGAAACAGTAGAGATGAGGTGTATGGATTGCCTGGCACACAGTAGGTGGTCAAAAAGGCAAATGAAAGGAAACCACTGCTGTTTATGAGACCAACAATGGATTGGTTTTACCAACACCAGAGCTTCTAGATTTTGACTTCTCACTCACTTCTGACAGCTTTGAGCCAGACTAACCCTTTGAACTTGGCACTTGCAGTTACTACATGGGAACTCTGATACTTAGGATGATGTACCCATGCTATGCCTCATACTTCTCATATATTCCATGATTACTCACATGTGAGCAAAGCAGTATGAGGTAATGGCGTACATGCTATGCCTCATACTCATGCTGCTCTGCTCACATATGGGTAATCATGGAATCCTCCTCATTCACATATATTTCTTTTGGTCCTTCCATCTCAAACTTGAGGTCTCACACTGATATTTCCTCGGTGCCTTTACTCACAGTCAAAATGGGACCCATGATGCTAATAGAAGAGTCATGCAAGCTTTATTAGAACCTGTACAAAAAAAATCCCTAAGTCCTCAGAATTAAGGAAGAGTTTGTCAGAGATGAGAAAGAGATTCTCAGGTACAGGCAGAGACAGGGACTTCTCCTAGCCCCTTCATAGTATACAAGGAAATTTTCCCAGCTGAAGAAAACAGACAAAAGTGTTTGGATCTCAAGTCATCAGGGATCTAGGCTCTACTTACTGGTAACATTGCTTGGAAGGCAACAAGACCCAAGAGGAATGGCATCCTAATTCATCTAGGCAAACAGAAACACAGACATTCTAGAAAAAATAAAAGTCCATGACTTGGAAGTATCAAATCTCTGTCAGACCAGACCAGAAAGAGCTATCTAGATGCAACAACTCATATTTCAGAGGTAAGCTGTTTTATATAGATCATCAACAACCAGAAGACACTCCCATTCCAGGTAGAACCCCACCTTAACCTGAGGGAAGTGGGGAAAACTTCAAAAGGACTAGTTATTTTGTCTGTTACTCAGTTGCTAAGAGTAAAAGTGAGTTATAGAAAATAAACGGATACTTCTAATATACCTAAAAAAGAAAAAAAAAAAAAAAGAGCCTGTACATGAAGGCAAAAGGGGGTGGTGTTAGCCATTTGCTGCTTCCTATGGTCTTGAACCCTGTTCTCAGGCTTCACCTCAGATGCTTCATACTTTGTCTCATAGCTGCTCAAGTCTTACAGGCCTCTGTTCTAGGTCTTCCTCCTGGTTTTTTCTATGCCCCTTCTCATTATGACTCTAGTTTTGCTTGGCCAGAAAAACTAGAGTTTTTGGCTCAGTCTTACTGCTTTCTAGAGAATATTGACAAACTCCATTGCAAGCTCAGTAAATTACTTAGTTCAGCACATTAATCTCTATTTGATAGAGCTAAAATTCTAATAAAAGGCAATTCTTAGAAATTCAGAATAAGAAGAAAATTTCTCAGGCATATAGTACAATCTTCAAGCTTTTTTTTCATACCTTCCTATTAGTATTCTTTCATTGTAGGAAACAATTCTCTATGCTTAATAAGAAATAATATTATCAATTGCTAATGTTATATCATGTTGAAGGAATTGGAATATTAACAGAGATACCTAATTGTGAAGTTGGAGAAGCTGCTCTTTCATCCTGTTCAAGTTCATCTTGTTATAAATAATGAGTCACTGGAAATGTTAGCAGATTTTAGAAACCTAGAGATATGAGTCTTAATTGGGGGATGGGAAGAACAGTAAAAAATAGGATAGAATAAAGTACTGTACTTGCCAGCAATAACATGTAAAATGAGAGGCTGGTGATTAGAGTTCAGTGTTCCGAAAATCTCTTACAAAGATATTGATTAATAGGAGACATTATTAAATTACGTAAACATATCAAAATTTAATTGGCAACCTTCAAAAAACCAAAATAGTATATATAACTTCCAAACAGAGCAAAAGTATTCAATCCAATGAAGGAGGGGAGAAAGCAGAAGTGGGGGAAAGAAACAAATGGAAGGCATCATATAAGATGTTAGAAATAGGTCCAAATATCCACAGTAAGAATAATAAGTGTAAGTGAACTAAAATAAGAGGTTAAACAACAGAGATTGTCACAGTACATAAACAAAATTCATAAGCTGTCTATAGGAGTCAATGTTAAAATATAAAGACACTGAATGGTTGAAAAGAAAATGATAAAAATTAATAAAGGTATATTATATTTAAAAAATTATCTTTAAGACCAAAAGCATTCAAAGAGTGAGGCTAAATAGTATAACAAAACAATTCTAAAACTATCTTAAATGTATTATAAAATAATGCATAAATGTGTTGCTGGGAATAGGTTTCTTACCATAGAAGAAACACACACACACACACACACACCTGCCCATTTATACATACATATACACATTTTATAAGTGTTTAAAAAATTTGGGGAAAAAGGGAGAAATACATGTATATAATATTTGAAATCAAAAAAGCTCATAGCTAAAGATTATTACTTTATCTTTTTTACTTTATCTTTATCTTTTATCTTTATTACTTTTATCTTTTTTAGAAAGTAATAAATTTTGAATACACCAGTACCTTTGAAAACTTGGACAAATTTTTAATTTTCTATGCAAGTATTTATCAAATATTACTTAATAAATTAAATACCTGAATATACCTTAACCAGAAGTTGAATAAAAACATTTTAAATAATTCCCTCTCCTCCAAAAATTTCTAAGACTTTAGGATTTACTGGTAATTTATGCTAAACGTTTACATGTTTTAACAAGCTCTTCCAGAGAACAGAAAATGAGAAAATCTTCACTAAATTGTTTCATGAGGACAGAAAAATCAGAGAACAAAAAATTATAGGTCAATTTCTCTTATAACATAGTAAATATTCTAAATAAAATGTTGTCAATACCAATTAAAATATATAAAAACATAGTTTATTATATTCAAGTTGAATGTGTATTAGAGATGGTAAAAATCAATTAGTATAATCTTCCACATTAAGTTTAAAGAAGAAAACCATTTAGTTTTCTCAAAAGATGAGTTAAATCACTCAGTAAAATTAAATGTCTATTCATAGGAAAAGTTAAATCTAGAGGGAGCACATTTAACCTGATAAAAACATGTCCATAAAATCTGTGGTAAACATCATAAATATTGATGAAAAACATTAAAAAAATCAGTATGCGACAAGTATGCTAGCATATTGTTCTGGTTCAAATAAGCCTTCTAAAATATGTAAAGGAATGAATTAATGAATGAATGAGTAACTGGCATAAAAGATTTGTGATATTTTGTGGAGAAAATTATAAGGTTTGTAAAGTATTAAAGGAGATACAAATGACGGATAAATACATCATATTTATAGACAAACATTAAATATATTGATCTTTGCCCAGTTGACCCAAAAATTTATGCAATTCCAATTAAAATTCCAACAAGATATTATCACAGAAAAATTATAAACTGATTTAAAGGTTTTATAGAACTTTAGTAACAATTGTATTTTTACAGCAAAATTTTTTTTATTCAAAAAATTGATGATTAAGCAATTATTATGAAAAAAACTAAGATTTATTAAGCAAAATAAGTTTAAAGAGTTTGTGATGCTTTAAAAGTAATGTATTTAAAAAAAAAAAAAAACTCAGACCAATAAGATACTGTACAGAGCTTCGAATCTGAACAACACCTATAAACATAAGTGCGATCTTTAGCAGTGGTGGCATTGCAAACCTGTAGGGAAAAGATGGATTATTCAATAAATGATCCTTTGGGGAAATGCTATGTAAAAAGTGAAATGGGATTCCTATCTCATACTATACACAAGAAATCAATTCCACTTAAATTAAATTTGCAAATAAAGAAGCAAAGCATTGAAATTTTCAGAAGAGACTGTCACTTACCTCTACTGCTCTCTCCTAATGCTGGCAGTGTTCTAGTTGGTGCTACCAGGCACCTCTTGGGTAAAAAAGGAGCTAAAACTGTTTCAGCACTCACTTTGGCCAATGAAAAGCTTATGCACGGAGTGAAGATTGAAAACAAGGACCGAGTTAATTTGAAGTGGCACGGCAGGTGCTGTAGAACAGTTTAAGATTAAGAGGTTTATACCACTTAGCAAACTTAGGAAAACATGTTGTGAAGCACAGGGCTTTTCAATAGGGCAGAGCCGCTCCTAATTGGTGGGCAGCCAATCAGTAAATCAAACACACCTGCAGAGCTGGAGCTGGGGAACCAGGATACCACTGATATGTTCCAGCAGCAGACAGGGGTGTCTCATAAACAAAGAAATGACTACTTTTTGCTTAAACTGTGTTCCCTTGAAGTGATGCATTCATGATTAGAAAACTGATTTGATTTCAACAAATTCTGACTGCTTTGGTAGACCTTCTCCCATCTTCATTTTCCCCCCTTTTCGATTCAATTACCAATTGTACATAAAATAATTGATGTATGCACACAGATATGTTGCATTTTATTTTCCAAATAGACAATGATATTATAAAAAGGCAAAATTACAACAAATTTAGTTTAAAGGTCTCATTGACTTTTATTTGTGATTCTATAACATAGAGTGAGTATTCTGATGAGCTGAGCAGACATATTTGAGAGCTGAGGGTCATATGAGGATTTCTAAGGGTCGGAGTAACTGCTTTAATACACAGCTTCTGTTCTATAAAGGCAGAAAATGGCTGAAGAAAGCAGAAATACAAAACACAAGGTGAATTGGTTATTTGAAAGTTACGGTCCTCGGGCTGGGTGTGGTGACTCACGCCTGTAACCCCAGCAATTTGGGAGCCCGAAGCGGGAGGATCACCTGAGGTCAGGAGTTTGAGACCAGTCTGACTAATATGGAGAAACCTCGTCTCTACTAAAAATACAAAATTATCTAGGTGTGGTGGCACACAAGCCTATAATCCCAGCTACTCAGGAGGCTGAGGCAGGAGAATCGCTTGAACCTGGGAGGCAGAAGTTGCAGTGAGCCAAGATCGTGCCATTGCACTCCAGTCTGGGAAACAGGAGTGAATCTTCTCAAAAAAAAAAAAAAAAAAAGTTACCATCCCCTCGCGTGGGGAAAAAACCAAGTTAATTTCCATCCTGCTCAAACAGGAGGAGTGGAATCTCCTGTGTTTTGGAAAACTGGCCCATTTCAAAATTGTTTGATTACCATCCCTTAGTCTAAATGATTCCATCCTGGTTTGGACTAGCCTGCTAAGACCAAGCGCAAGAGGCTAGTGTACAACAAGGGCCTCCCATATGCTTTAACAACATGCAAAGCTGGGGATTAAAGCAGTTACTCTGGACCTTAGAAATTCTGATATGACCTTCACTCTCTCAAAATTTTGTCATTAGTTCCTCATGAATAATATATACTGTTCAAATTATCTTAATTGGAACATAACATCTGTTTTCTTGCACTCTGATTTATACACGTATTTTTCGCAAGCACGGCACTGAATCACAATGTTTAGTGGCAAAATATGTTCGACAGTCTACTAGTTGGTGTATCTGTTCTGACTGAGGTCTGCAACTCTGAATCCTCAAAGAAGACATCAGAATTAGGTAGCTTGCAGTCCCACAGCCCAGCCAATGTGTCCCTAAGTGTGCTTCTGGGAATAGGATGAGAGTAATTAAGTGAGATATTGGGAGCCAGCGGTCTACACCCAAGAATCTGTTCACATAAAACTTTCTTGTAGTCCACAGATTGCAGAATGGAAGCAGGCATATTAGGCACCTATTTATTCCAGTAATAGCCAGATTTCTTACTTTCTGCATAAATATTTTATGCAAATAACTATCTAATCTGTTAGTATAACTTTGATAATAATCAGGGAATTTATTCATGAATAGTTACAAAATCTTCCCATTTATATATATATGTATATATATACACATATACATATATATATATACATACATATATATATATAATTGTACTTTAAGTTCTGGGGTACCTGTGCAGATCATGCAGTACTGTTGCATAGATACACACATGGCAATGTGGTTTGCTGCCTCCATCCCCCCATCACCCACGTCTGGCATTTCTCCCCATGTTATCCCTCCCCAACCTCCCCACCCTCTGCTGTCCCTCCCTTGCCCCCCCCAACAGACCTCAGTGTGTGATGCTCCCCTCCCTGTGTCCATGTGTTCTCATTGTTCAACACCTGCCTATGAGTGAGAACATGCGGTGTTCTATTCTTGTGTCAGTTTGTTGAGAATGATGGTTTCCACATTGATCCATGTCCCTACAAAGGACACGAACTCATTTTTTATGGCTGCAGAGTGTTCCATGGTATACATGTGCTACACTTGTCTGGTCTATCGTTGATGGGCATTTGAGTTGGTTCCAGGTCTTTGCTATTGTAAACAGTGCTGCAATGAACATACGTGTTCATGTGTCTTTATAATAGAATGATTTATAATCCTTTGGGTATTTTAAAGTAAAAATATTAAAACTAACCAAGGACATATTTTTTAAAACAAGATGCTGTATTTCTCTGGTGTAAAGTCCTGTTTATCTTCACACAGTGAAGATGCTATTAACTCTGTGATTGCAAGGTCATGAGCAAGGGTAGCGGACCACATAGCTTTTCATCCCTAGGAGGCTTGCAAAATTCAAGACAAGATCTAAGTGTGCTGATCACAGCTGGGAGGATTTGTTTTGTTCCGTGTTGTTTTTCTGTGCTTTAAGATATTAGCAGTATTTATGTTTGTATTTTGCAAAGCCCTATGCTTTCCCCTAGTCTGTAGGTATATTTGTTTCTCATATTAAAAATTGAAATTACTGACAGGCAGAAGATATTTCACAAATGAGCTCCAACTACTTCCCCAGGTCATCTCCTATTTATCCATCTAACAGGCTTTCCCCAGTCTCTCCCTGTTCCTGGCACACCCAAATCTCAACACTTTCTATTGCAGGTGATATTGTTCATACTTTCCTACCTATGTACCTGATGTCACCTGTGTCTGGAATGCCTTCTTCCTTTTTTAGAAATATTTCAAAATATTTCGTATCCTCCCCACAAGGTGATTCACTGAACTCTTTCAAGGAGCCGCCCCTTGATGTTTTCATTCCACTCCTTGCCTTAAAGCTCTTGTATATTCAGGGAACAGAAGTTCTTTCCTTCCTCTCTCCATCTTCCTGGGTAGGTGTTGTCTGCCCTGCCCTGAAATATTACATTAACTTTTAAGCCAGCCAGCTTTTGGCATTGTGAGAACTACTGTGTACCAGCCACCTTATTAAGCTCTGGCAATGTGAAGATTGCCAGGGTGGCAAAGTAAAGAAGGTAGGAAGGACTAGACACTTGGGCAAAGAAGCATCTTACAGCTGTCCATCCTGGAGGCACGTACAAAAGGTTATGTGAGCACAGATGCTGTAAATAAGAAAGATGATCAAAGGCAATGCAGCGCGCAGGAAAGAGCTAAAATATTTCTTTCTGGTTCTAGTCTGGAGCATTTTATTGCAAAGTCACACTCATATAGTCTCTGTTCATCTGAGAGAGACAACAAAAAAAAATCTTAGAGCAAGTAATATGTTTCTGCTGAATATCAATCTTAATAAATAAGAAAGATGATCAATGGCAATGTATTGGGCAGGAAAGACTTAAAAATATTTCTTTCTGGTTCCAGTCTGGAGCATTTTATTGCAAAGTCACATTCACATAGTTTCTGTTCATCTGAGAGAGAAGACAAAAAAGATCTTAGAGGAAGTATTATGTTTTCTGCTGACTGTCAATCTTCCTGCAGCCCTCTCTTGACCAGCATTTTAGTGCAGAGAGGGATATTCCCTGCGATAACACAAAAGCCCATCTATGACTATGGCCAATCCCCTATTAAACGTCTCATGAGAACAGGTATCTCTCTTTCCTAGCACTGCACACAGCCACAATTTTGAATTTTGTTAAGCATAGTTACATGATGATTTTCTATAATGCTAGACTGTAAAAGCCAGAGGACCAGGACTGGACTTATTTTTCCCATCTTTTTATCTTTAGCACAGAGCACAAGGTCTGTCACATTAAAATGCTCAATAAATACAACTCAAAAAGAGAACCAATAAATGACAATACTAATATCAGCTAATTAGCTACATAAACTGAGATACACTACCTCATGTAATCTTCATAATATGTCTATTGTAAGCATGAGATACCTGAGTCTTTGAGAGCAGGAAAATAGCAGGTTAAAAGTCAAACCCAGCACTGTCTAGCCTTGCTGCAGCCTCAGTCTCAGTCCCAACACTATACCGTCTTATAATAAGATCCATGTGCAGACACAACAAGTTTCCAGAAACAGCAGGGGCTGGAAGCACCAGAGAGAATGAAGAGTCATTTTTAGCAAGGCCATCTGACACCAGATGCAGAAGTGCTGGCTTCCTTCTATTTTCTATTCCACAATTATAAATTAGAAACCACTGAAGTATCCAAAATAGGAAAATTGTTAATTCAATTATGGCATACCTATGTATGGTAATTATTATTAGGTAATTAAAAGTCAGGGTTTATAAGAATAAAGGAAAATGTCCAAGATACAGCATTAGGTAGAAAAAGTAGATTATAAAATGTACTATAATTTCAATTGTGTTAAAGTATATAATTACATATATTTTAGCAAATGGTACACACACATTTTAGAAGAATATATATAATCAAAAATGTCAATGGTGGTGTTATGCAGAGCAGAATTAGAGATTATTTTCATTTTCTTCGTTTTTCCTATATACTCTATAGTTATCATAAATTACTTTTAAATTCTTACAAATATGATTTATGGTAAATATACAGATAAAAGAAACTAAAAAAAAGATTAATGATTTTCCTCTGTATGGTAAAATGTTAAATTTGTTTATTAATAATTTTTGTGTATTTAAAAATTGAAAGCAAGTAAAAAGGTTTATGAGACTGAAATAAATTGCCCTCTAACTATGTTTTGACAGCCCTCAAGTTGCAAATAAAATTACCTTCTGTTTCCTCCTGTTCTTCCCTATATAATTTCACTACCCAAAATTATGTTCTTAGCAACTACTCATGACACATGTTTGCAGTCACACAAAATTTGGGGCTCCAGTCATGTGTCTAATACACACACAGACACACACACACACACACACAGAGAGAGTGGGAGGGGGAGAGAGAGAGAGAGAGAGAGAGAGAGAGAGAAACAAAAGCAAACCAGTTATTTCTTTTAGAGTCCATATTTCTTGTATATGGACCAAAATATGGATGCTAAAAGAAACAAATGGTTTGCTTTCATAACGTTGCTAAACATCCCCAGAGTCACTGAAGCAATACTAGGTTTATTTTCACAGCAAATTCTTGCCTTTTGGCTGCTCTGAACCCTGGCGTCATTCCCAGATTAGATCTTAGTTTCTGCTAGAAGTCAACGAACTGCTGAAAAAGCAGAGACTTAGAAGCCAAGAGACTGGAAAAGAAGAGTTCACAGAGTGAGCCAGCCTGTCTGCTAGCCAACTGGCTATATCTAGTGGAAGGGGCAGAATAGAAGCCCCTGCCAACCACTAAGGGGATTCCAGGGTGCACCACAGAACACATGGGACAAGCTACTGGGAGCTCAGAAGTGGGAATTTCCCAAACCTGAATCTTGACTATGATTTAACTACAGTTTTTTTGCATTTGATTACATCCCGTTTCATTTGAAACAGTAAAATGAGAGGTTTACCATTTATCTCTTCTTCCCATTTTTTCACATCCTTTATAATAACACCCACTATTAGCAGATGATAAAATTCCTTCTGCCTTAACTGCCCCAGTAGAACTTGAGTTGGTCTGGTTGCTTCAAAAGTCTATACTGAGAGTAGAATGCGAGACTGAGAAATCCATGGGCTCCTGGAAAGGTTAGCAAGATGGCCGTTAACCTTCCTACAAATGCTTGGAAATCAGAGCTCCTAGGAAACCTAAGGGCTTTGCTAAAATATAAGCATTGGCCCAGGGTTCGTTTTTCCCATGTTCATAGATGTACAGTACTGAGCAGTAAAGGATAGAGAATCAACTTGTTCCAGAAACCATAGGCAGCTGCTTGAAGTACAATTCTCCCACAATCTCCATCTCTAAATACAAACCACTCCCGGTAGAATCTGTGGGTTGGTACAAGGATTCTGTTTCAGGAAGAGTTTTCCTCTTCAGAAGAGTCTTCCATTCTCACATATTACTATCTTAATTCAGCCTAAGCCAAACATTCAAGTACTATTCCCCCCTCATTTCCCAGGGTACTCTACTGTAAACCAAAGAAGATGACTGAGGCAAGCTTCAATCATTAGAGGTTTATTTTGCCAAGGTTGAGGATGCACCTGGGAGAAAGAGACACAAGGCACAGTAGGATCTGCGGCCTGAACTTTTTCCAAAGAGGATTTCAAGAGCTTCAATATTTTAAGAGAAAACAGTGGGCAGGAGGGGGAAGGAGGAAAGAGAAAAAGAGAGATAAAGAGTACAGTCACATTCTTGTGAAGCTTTCATTAGCGCTTGTGGAATCCATATGTTGCACATGAAAAGGAGGGAGTAGAGGAACAGTCAGTTATGTATTTGCTCAGTAAAACTTCACTTTCCATAAGATCAAGTAAACATAGAGTAGAGGAAGAAGTCAAATATACATTTGTCTTGGGGTGGAGGGGACAATTTCTAGTCTCCTCTTGTTCCACACCCACAGAGATAAGCTGTCAATTTACATTTTCAGGGTGAGGGATGCCACGTGGGGAGATACGTGGACTTTTATCTTCTGTTTAAGAACAAAAGGAAAGGCAGGTTTTTTGTTTGTTTTGTTTTGTTTGTTTTTTGCTTGACTCAGCTTCCAAGCTTAAGTTTTCCCTTTGGCATAGTGAGTTTGCGGTGCTGAGATTTTCCCTTCCTTGCTCACTATGTATCTATCTATTTAAAATAAACCCACAAGGAATCCTTGTGGTGTTAGAACTGTGTAGTGTCTGGACCATGGAGGCAAATACGGGAAAGTACATGGGTGATAAAATGTGTAGAGCTTAATACACTCCAATTCATACCAATGAATACAAGTACAATGGGGGAATCAAAATAAGATCTTTGGATTGTATAGATGTCTGTATCTTTGTTGTGATATTATGTTGTTGTTTTGCAAAATGTTACCATTGGGGAAAATAGACAACGTGTACAGGAGACCTCTTTGCATTATTTCTTATAACTGCCTGTGAATCTACAATTATCACAAATTTTAAAAATCTTTAAAAATCATTTAAAAATCAAGTGACAAGTTGCTAAACAAAATATATTCTATACTCCTACCTTGAAACATAGACTTCATAACCACCTGGAATTCCAGGTTCAAATCATAGATTCCCTGACTTGGAATTTTGCATGGCAACACAGCTGCCCTGGAAAGCTGCCCCATCTTAAATGCACTCCTGTTCTCTTTTCTCCCTCTTCTCTTCTCTAAAATGCATGTTTGTAGACACCCACATTTGTGGACAGAACATGCAAGCTTCATCTCTACACCTTTTGCCTCTCAAATGGAGTTCTTGGCCACTTCTTGCAGGCTCTGAAAACAGGCTCCAAAATCAGACTCTGAGTTCTTCAAACATGAAATTCTGATTCCCACGTACTTGGAGTTGGTCTGTGGGGCACAGTGAGGCGCTGTAACCTCTGGGTAGGCACATCTCCTTTACCTTACTAATTCTTCTCATCGTCTGCAGAGACACAGCCAGAAAAAGGACAGGGGAGGGTCCAGTGCAGGGTCACTTGTCAAAGTCTAAGGGGAGTATCAATCATTACTACCATTTTATAGATAAGAAAATTGAGTGAAATTATGCTTCATGTCACTGATAACTAGTAATATCAGGTTTCCAGCCAAATCTACTGGAGACTAAGGCCATGTCATAGCAATTATAGTGCACTCTCCCCTGATGAAAACCTGAATAAAATGTCCATTTTATTGTCTGAGGAGTCCACAAGGGCCTATCTATCTGCTCACATCTGTCCTAATTATGAACCAGATATACAGTTGCCTTTCTCAGGACTTGTATCATTCATTAATGAGGCAGATTATTATTGAAATTGAATTTCATTCAACAGGCATTCATTGAGAACACCATAGTCATGTAGACACTGTTCATTATTTGCAGGTCTAGCTCATTAATCTTGATTAATTCGGGCGCCAACTCTACAACATAAAAAATAGATGCTAAACGTACACAGATGCATTATGCAGAAACCACTGTCAAGAGTAGTGCTTTCACAGGCATTCCTGAGACATTTCTATGCATTCTGCTCTATTTTTTCATTATTTCCAGAAATCTCTCTCTACTTCTCAAAAAAAAAAATAATCAATTAGAGAGAATGATATGCAAAATCCACCCTTCTTTCTCCCAGGCAGGGAGATGGAAAAGAAATAAACAAAGAGGAAGATGAACAATGCAGATACGTAGAAGTGGGGGTAAAATAACAGAATATTTAGGAGTTAGAAATGCTTTCTAATTTGTCAGTGACAGTTTTCCCATGCCCTTTCACTTCACTTTTTAAAAAATGTCAGATATATCTTTGGTCCTTCCAGTCAGAATGCCCCGGGTGTTCCTGCAGGTGACCCCAGTGTTTCCTGCTTATTGAGTGGTTTAGACAGATGGGACTGGCTCCACTCTGCATGGTTCTCAGTGTGCTGACTGGACCACCCTAACAGCTGGGGTGAAACAAGTGTCTCTTTGCACCCAGTGTGATAATAAGTGAGATCCCTAGAAACAAGCAAGGAAGGAAGCTTCCTGCCACAGTGCACCATGGACATTTAGCATATAACTCTTCTGTCATTTGTGGAAATAAGGTTGTAAGAGGAAAATACGTAGACATGAGAGCATGGAGTTGGGGCATCTTTTCTGGCAACCCAGAGGCATATTCTTCTGGATTCTTTTCTGCATTCCATTTGTAATCAGAATCCTCTTGGTAAGAAAGACGTTACTTTAGTAGACAGAATCATAAAAAATAAAGTAAAAAAAAAATTTAAGCATCATAAACGTGGAATAAGAAAATGAAATATTTAGGTTAAGCTTGAATGGTTTAGATTCATTTTAAATCAAGTCTTAGTATTTTGTTTCAAATCCTCATCATTAAAAATTCTGCCAATCTATTTAAAGATGACTACAAAAGAAAATCATTCTCAAAATAATAGATTTAACTGTCAGAATCCACAAATGTTATTTGAAAGATGTGAGGAGGATTTCCCTGCAGCGTTTTTTCCAGTATAAAATATGCTGGAAGTGAAAGAAATCAGTCAATGACATGAGGTATATCACAAAGAACTGAGCAAGTGGACAGAAGAGTGGGTAACGCACATAGAAGGGGATCAGAGCAAAGGGAAGAAAGAGAAACGGGAGAAGCATTACAGTGAGGGGTCTTTTAAAATGGTCAGCTGCAGTAGTCAACAGTGCCTCCTGCTTTCGCACTTGTCTGCCACCTTCTATTCTCAACACACTTCCAACCCTGACCCCCAAAAGCTTCCCATAATACCTGAAAGGAAACTCAAAGGCTGACCTTCCCATGCCCCTTGTCTTGTATGACCTGGCCCCTGGCGCTTTCTTAAATGACATTTCCTACTACTATCCTCACCTAGTTTATTCCACCTGATCCACTTTGATCAGGTTGTTATTCCTCAAATACCTCATGCATGTTTCCACTTCAAGAACTCTGCACTTGCTCTACCCTCTGCCTGGAATGCCTTTTCCCAAAATAGTCACATAACTCCCTCGCTCAATTATTCAAGTCTCTATCCAAACACCCTCTCACCCAAGAACACTTCCCTGGCCACCCTATCAAAAGCAGCACATCTATGCATCTAAGTTTCTCTCTCTCTTTCCATTCTTATTTTTTCTGCACTGATATTTATTGTTATTTTGTTGTTTGTTTATAGTCTAAATCTCATACTCATTTTAAAATCTATGAAAGCAGGGACTTTATTTAGATTGCCTCCGTATCTGCAGTTGCTACAACACACCCAGCCTGTGGTAAGCACTCACTAGGATCTGTGAGATGAATAAATGAAGTCAAGTGAGTTGGTCACACTGGAGCATAATCAGGGAGGTAAGTTTGACTGAATGGATTAGGTCAAATCATGAAAAAACCTGACTCATAGAATGAGTCTCGATATATATGATGCACTGGAGTTTCTGAAGCACAGAGTTCAAGCCCCAGGACCTAGCATAGCTCCTGACCCACAGTAGATGTTCATTACATGTTTTGTGATCATGTTATGTAAGATGTTAAATAAAATGGAGAAATTCCTTTTCTCTTCCACAGGAGAAAAAGGAGAATGCTCAGATTACAGTACTGACACTTTCTTTCTTTCTTTCCGTCTTTCTTCCTTTCTTTCTTTCTTTCTTTCTTTCTTTCTTTCTTGTCTTTCTTTCTTTTCTCTTTCTTTTGTCTCTCCTTTCTCTCTCCTTTCTCTCTCCTTCTCTCTCCTTCCTTCCTTCCTTCCTCCCTCCTTCCCCTCCCCCACTCCCCTCCTCTTCCCTCCCCTCCCCACCCCTTCCCTCCCCTTCCCTTCCCTTCCCTTCCTTTCTTTTTCTTTCATGTTGCTCTGTTACCTGGGCTGGAGTGCCGTGGCACAGTCTCAGCTCACTGCAACCTAACCTCCACCTCCCAAATTCAAGCAACTTCCCGCTAATTTTTGCACTTTTAACAGAGACAGTGTTTTACCATATTTGTCAGGCTGGTCTCAAACTCTTGACTTCAAGTGATCTGCCCACCTCGGCCTCCCAAAGTGCTAGGATTATAGGCATGAGCCACCATGCCAGGCCAGAATTGATAATTTTTGAATTATTCTTCCCTCCTAAAGAATATAGCAACCTTCTGATATTTCTGCTCCACGAAATGTTGGAGCTTTCTTCTTGTTCAAGGAGTCTTCTGGGAATTCTCTTCAGGGTGAAACAAGATACAAACTGATATTGAGGAAAAATGGGACTGTTTCCCTAAGAGACACTGACTTCAGTCACATAGCTATCACTGAGGCAGCCAGCATTAGGATTCCATTTTAAGTGCCCTCAGAAGATACACTGTAAAGAGGAATATCTAATTTCCCTTGGGACACGTATCTAATTTTCTGTGACACAGTGCCTTCTCACAGATGCAAAGGTCTGCTGTCAGTTACCTGGATCAGTGTCCTCAGACGCTCTAGGAAAAGCACTTTAAATGGTTACCATGACCAGGACAAGATTTTCGAGCCAGTGTGTTGCCTGCATTTTTTTTATGTATAAACAAAGAGTGTTTGACAACATTGTAATTATAAAGACTAAGCATTATTACAAGATAAGTTTAAAAGAAAGGAAATCAAGTTGCATGTATGTGTACATACATATATTTCTATAACAAATATGAAAAAATACATGAGGAAAACACAATAGAAATCATCAACTACTAGTGTTACTGATGCTAGCAATGCTTAGTGAATACTTAGTGAACAGAGCCAGATGGATTACCTGAACACTCATTTCATCTCACAACACCTTATGCTATGGTTACTATTAACATTATCTCTACCTGCAAATAAAGAAACTAAGCCCCAGACAGGTAAAACTGCATTGCCAAGTACATGCTTTTAGTAAATGGCACAGGTGGAATCTGAATCTAGTCAATTAGATCCTAAAGTCTGTTCTCCAAACCATTACACTGCTAAGGATATGGTATTTTATTCCTTCTACTTCCCCAACTTTGATATGCTTTACTTTTACAATGAAAAAAAAATTCTAGGATTCTCCATATTTCTGTTTGTCATATAGAAAAATAAAATAGTATTAATGAGCTCATATGCCAAATTCAAGGTAATATACAAAATATAACAAAACTCTGTCTTGCATGAATGAATACCATGCTCTATTTCTTGGTGAGTCTGTTTTTTGAGAATAAACAAGTGCATATGTTCTGATACAATGACCCATACCTTAAAAAGATAGCCTGCTATGACTGCATCTGCAATCTGAATTGTAATTTTTAAAAGAATTAAGTTAAAAAAAGAAAACCACAGATGCATAAAGTATCTGATTTGAAAAAAAATTATTAATCTATCTAATGTATTTTTTTAAATTATTACTCAATTCTACTTAAATTTTAACATTTTTTCTGGGAAAAATACACTATTTAAAAATTATGTATTTTTAATACTATAATTTTCTGAAAGTGATACTGATCCCGTAAGTAGAAAAATTAAACAAAATGTCCTGGTATCCATTGAAACTCTATAACTCTAAGTCTTTTTAGAAAAAAAGTCTAAAGAGAAAGGTGTATATTAAAATCTGTATCTGATGTGTACTCTAAGAATCAGTGACTGTGACTTATTTTACCAAAGACCTACTTTAAATAGTAACACTGTCCTTCAGCTCATTTAAGGTTTATTCCCCATCACGTTCTGTTGTTGTCACCTGACACTAACAATATTTTCTTAAAGGCATAAAGGAAATGTTTTCTTCCAACATAATATTCTGTGCACAGCAGGTCTTTTATGTTGCCTTCTGGTAGCTGACCTAACAGACTTTACATTTTATTGAATAATTCCTAGACCATTATTATTAAGTTTTGGTTTGCTTAGAAAAAAAAAATTTAGATTTTTTTAAATTAAAGTTATTACATCTGTGTACCTTTCCGTATGTGCTTTTTTTGGGGGGGGGGGACAGAGTTTCGTTCTTGTTACCCAGGCTGGAGTGCAATGGCACGATCTCGGCTCACCACAACCTCCGCCTCCTGGGTTCAGGCAATTCTCCTGCCCCAGCCTCCTGAGTAGCTGGGATTACAGGCACGCGCCACCATACCCAGCTAATTTTTTGTATTTTTTTAGTAGAGACGGGGTTTCACCATGTTGACCAGGATGGCCTCGATCTCTTGACCTCATGATCCACCCACCTCGGCCTCCCACAGTTCTGGGATTACAGGCTTGAGCCACCGCGCCTGGCCACCCATATGTGCTTTTAAAGTCCTTGTGATCTGGAGTTACAGGGTTTGACTCCTAGGTCTAAAAAGGACATCAAGTCTTGGTAAATCTTAAACACTGATAGCAATTAAAGCCTCATCTTCAGGCTCAGAGAAGATGCCAATAACAATAAACTGTGTTCCTGACACACATGACTAGAAATTAAAGCTATCCAACTCCTCAAGGCTCAGGGGCTATTACAGAAGAAGTAGGCATGTGAAATTTTAACAGGCAATTTTGAGAGATAAAATAAGTTCAGTTCTACTATAAATCAACCATCAATGTCAAGTGCACACTGATGCAAGACCAGCATATAGACCCCTGTGTCAGATTAACAATGTTTTCCTGAAGCATTAACTGACTTCTTAGTAAGGGTTATAAAGGTTATAAAAGTCTTATGGAAGCTATATCTTATGATCAGGTATCTTATGGTCTCAGGACTTCTTGAAGCTGTTCCTTGGGCCACAGTTGCTTGTATTGGTTCAGAATAAACCTCTTTTACAGAGTTTTTTTTTTTTTTTCTCTCTCCATCAACAGACAGTTAACCTCTTTATTTATTAACTTAGTATTTATTCACTATAACTGTGTGATTTTTTTTTAACATTTTGGGGAACAGAGAGCAATTAGAGGTCAAGAAAGTAATTCCCAGAAGGCCATAATCTTCAAGAACAAATCTAAACGGGTCTTTTTCACCTGCACAGCAGTAGTTACTTTAGCTCATAATATGCCAAGAAATGCCAAATTTAACATTCAGAAACATGAGAATAAAGCAATCAAAAAAAGCAGCAAGATATGAGTGAGATGATAGCGGTGCTTCCTCTCTCTCTCACCTCCCCACTCAACTACCACAAACATTTGCATGAAGTAACCACACAGTAAATACTGTAAGGGCACATGCGAATTTAAAATCAGAAGCTCACTCATTTTAAAAATAGGAAAAAAATCTCTTTCCCTTTTTTTACTTTGAGCATTTACTTTAGAAAGCTTATTATTTCAAGTTCTCTATCCTGTCTTTGAAATGTATATAAATTCTTTTGAAGACTAAATTGGCATTTGTCAGTTATATGATCTAGAAATATCTTTCTCAAGTACCTGGTAGCCATTTCTTTGAAATGTAAACATCAAGGAAGATAGTGCCTACGTCTTGTCTCCCAGCCTCTGGAATAGGCTTCAGTCTGACTTCGGTGGGCACCTTGCTCCAAGTTGCAAAACTATTTCCTGTCCTAAAGATTGGAGAAGTTTGAATTTCCTCTGGATAAAGGAAATTAACTAGCACAGATGGTCACCCCAACTAACAGGTACAATTATGATAACCTATGTGTGACATATGATGCTGTCAAGCCCTCTTACTTTAATTATTGTTCATCTTGAAAACATATAATGGGTTGTATCTGCTTGGCTCTGTATAAGGGTGAGCAATGTCTTATTGGATTGCCTCCGATACCCATTACATTATGTTTCAAGGCTTTCAATATTAAAAATATTATTTCCTATTATCTTTGTGCAGATGATTGCTAGACAAGGAGATCTTGTTTTTAGTTATATTTCCCCAACAATACACATTTGCTAAGTTAGCCATCTGCCTTAATTACAATTAAAACAAAAAGTTCTATTTGTGAAAAGTGTTTTCTAAGAATGATAAAGGAAAAATCTTAAAAAGTGTTAGGAAAGCTAGATTATATAGAAGAAAACTTTGTGAATTTTTAACGCATTAATCCTAACCAGACAGCTTTTCGTATTGTTTTTCTAAAGTAATTATACCACATGGAAATGAGTATCTATATTATATAATGAGATGAATTACATAACAGAATAAAGACATTTAAATTAGGACAAAGTACGTTTTAAATAAAGTCAATTACATTTGACAATTAAACAACTGTGTTGAGTACTTCCTGTGTTCCGATTGCTATGTAGGTAATAGGCTAGCCAAAGAGAATGGGACTGCCAGGCACAGGGGCTCACACCTGTGATTCCAGCACTTTGGAAGGCTAAAGTGGGCAGATGTAAGTATGTATTTCCTTTTGCTATCTTGAAAACCCTAAAAATGATTCAGTAGAGGCTACTAAAGCTGTTCTCAAATCTTTTGGTCTCATGACTGTATATACTAAAAATTATTGATGAAGGCCGGGTACGCTAGCTGTTGCCTGTAATTCCAGCTACTTGGGAGGTTGAGGTAGGAAAATTGCTTGAACCTGGGAGGTAGAGGTTGCAGCGAGCTGAGATCACATCACTGCACTCCAGCCTGGATGACAGAGCAAGATTCCATCTCAAAAAGAAAAAAAAAGGAAAAAGGAAAAAAACAAAATATTTTGACACACATTGAAATGTTAGATAATTTTATGTATAGATAACTCTTACATAATGACAATAAGAACATTATCTCTAATTAGTCAATATTATTACTACAAGAGTCATTGCTCTAAATATTAAAACTTTTCTTTTTGAAAAATATTTAAATTTTCACCGCTTCAAATGTTTTACCATCTCATGATAAGTCAAATTCACTTTATTTCATGAGTTCCCTGCCACCATATGTCATTGGCCAATGTATCAGAAAGAAAGGTGAATAGGAATAGCTCTGGTTTTCAGGGAGAAAACCTTGAAGTGTGCCCCTGCCCCATCACCGTGCTCTCTTGAGCGTGTTGCCTAAACGTTCTGAACTTCTTTTTGACTAGTGTTTGGAGGGAAATCAAAGAAAAAAATTTCTGTCCCACGTGTGGATCTTCGGAGATCATGGAGAAGAACAATCATAGTGAGATCAGGGCTTCATCAGGAAGCCAAACAATGGAGCCAGAGCAAGGAAATGTGACTTCTTTACAGAAACATCTATTAGAGCCCTTTCCCCATTGTTAAATTTTGTTGGGTTTTTATTGTTGTTGTTATTAAGTGTAGGATTTATATATATATATATCCTTATCTCCTTATTAAATATATGGTATGTAAAAATTTCCTCCCATTTTGTAGGTTGTCTATTCATTCTTTTGCTGTACAGAAGCTTCTCAGTTTGTACCAATCCCCTTTGTCTATTTTGGCTTTTGTTGCCTCTGCTTTCAGTATCATATCCAAGAAATCATTGCCAACACCAATTGCAAGAAACTTTCCCCTATATTTTCTTCCAATAATTTTATAGTCTTAGTTCTTACATTTAAGCCTATAATCCATTTTGGCTTTATTTTTGTGTATGGTGTAAAACAGTATCGAATTTTGTTATTTTGCATGTGGATAACTGGTTTTTTCCAGCACCATTTACTGAAGAGACTCTCCTTTCCCCCAGTGTATGGGCAATAAATACATGAAAAGGTGCTTAACAAATCATCAGGGAAATGAAAACAAAAACCACACAAGATATCATTGCACATCTGTTAGCATGACCATTGTAAAAACAAAAAAAAAAGATAATAAGCATTGGTAAGGATGTGGAGAAAAGGAAATCCTTGTAAAATAGTGCTATAGAAAAGAATATGAAGGCTCTTTCAAAAGTTAAAAACAGAACTACCACGGGACCTAGCAATCCCACTTGTGGGTATATCTAAAATATTAAAAATAAAGATCGTGACAAGATACCTGTAGTCCTACATTGATTGCAGTGTTAGTTACAATGGCCAAACTATTGTAGAAAGCCAAGCATGGAGAAAGAAAATGCAGTATAATACAATAAAATATTATGCAGCTTTTGAAAAGAGGGAAATCCTGCCATTTGTGACAAAACATGGATGAATCTAGAGAACATTATTCTAAGTGAAATAAGACAGCCACGGAAGAATAAATACTGTGTGATTCCACTTAATGTGAGTTAACTAAAATAGTCATAGCCATAGACAAGACAGACAGTAGAATGATGGGTACCAGGGGTTGGCAGGAGTTGGAAATTGAGTTGCTTTTCAGTGGGAATAAAGTTTAAGTTAAGCTTGTGGAGTAAGTTCTAGAGATCTGCTGTACAACATAGTATATACAATTACCAATACGGTATAGCACACTTAAAAATTTGTTAAGGAAGTGGATCTCATGTTAAGTGTTCCTACTGCAACAACAATATACAACAAAACAAAACAAAGAGAAATGAGGAAACTTTTAGAGGTGACAGTTATATCTATTACTTCATTGTTGTGATGACTCCACTGGTATATGCTTATGTCCAGGCTCAGCAAATTGTGCAAATGTTAAATATGTGCAGTTCTTTGTTTAACAGTTAAAGCTCAATTAATCTGTTTTTTAAAAAGAAAGAGAGAAAGAAAGAGGAAGGAAGGAAGGAGAGAGAAAGAAAGAAAGAGAAAGAAAAGAAAGAAAGAGAGAGAAAGAAGAAAAGAAACGTGAGCCATCCAACACTCTCTAGTCCATCAATAATTCTCAGATGGGGCCATGCACAGCGGCTCACACGTGTAATTCCAGCACTTTGGGAGGCCAAGGCAGGAGGATCACTCAAACCTGAGAGGTGGAGGTTGGAATGAGCTGACATTGTGCCACTGTACTCCAGCCTAGGTGACAGAGCAAAGCTCTGTCAAAAAAACAAACAAACAAACAAAAACAAAGGAATTCTCAAGCAGATGGTTTCTCACTCTCCATGGGATGGGATTTTCTCTTTTTCTTTTTTCTCTCCTATGGAGACATGATCTCACTATGTTGCCCAGACTGGTCTCGAACCCCTGAGCTCACAGGATCCTCCTGCCTTGGCCTTCCAAGGTGTTGGGGTTACAAGGAGTGAGCCACTGTGCCCAACCAGGTTGGGATTTTCTATCAATCAGGCGCAAATCTCTCAAAAAACAAAGAAGACTTTAACTCATATTTGGATCACATATATAAGGTGCCTGACATGGTAGAGGCTACATAAATTTTGGTTCTTTATCCACGTTTATTTATTTTGAAACAGGGTCTCACTCTGCTGCCCAGGCTGGAGTGCAGTGGTACAATCTCCACTTACCGTATCCTCGACCCCCTGGGCTCAGGTAATTCTCCCACCTCAACCTTCCAAGTAGCTGGGATTATAGGCATGTGCCACTATGCCTGGCTGTAAACAATTAAAATATCAAAGTACACACTTTGGAAAATAGTAGAAAATCTCTGATGAGAAAGGGCAGTTCTGGTTTATTGTTACATAGTCCACGAGCACTCACACACGCCTCCACCTCAATGAAAACTCACAACAGACGAATCCTTAAAAGAAGGGGAAATTAGAGCAGAGTAAAAGGATGCTAAATGTTGACAGTGAAAAATGTTATTTGTAATAATAGTGACTAGTGAAGGCAAAACACATGTTCCTTGTTTGTGAGACAGCCCAGCAGTCTGACTTGAACGGAACTTGTGTCAATGGTCCTCTATCAAAGAATATCACTATGAATGATGTCTAAATAGAGGTTGCACTGCAATTAACAGGACACTTACATGATCTGGAGAATGGCCATGTAGTTTAGGTTATTTGCAAAAGGTTTGTAAATAAAATTGTGAATTTAATGGAGGTACTTTTAAAAGTATAAGCAGTGAAAGAAAAGTTGACAGTGTTGTCTACACAGGTGCCTCTCTCGGGTAAGCAGGGATTTGGAGAAACAAAGACTTGGGTTTTATTGAGCACACATGGACATAAACATGGGCACAACAGACACCATGGAATACTAGAGGGTGGAGGGATGGGTTAAAAAACTACCTGTCAGGTACTATGCTCACTACCTGCATAATGAGACTCCTACTCCATACCTCAGCACCACGCAATATTCCCATGCAACAAATCTGCACATGCACCCACTGCATCTAAAGTAAGGTTGAATTAATAAAATAAAATAAAAAGGCCGGGTGTGGTGGCTCATGCTTGTAATCCCAGCACTTTGGGAGGCCCAGGCAGATGCATCACCTGAGGTCAGGAGTTTGAGACCAGTCTACCAACATGGTGAAACCCCATCTCTACTAAAAATACAAAAAATTAGCCAGGCATGGTGACACCTGCCTGTATTCCTAGCTACTCCGGAGACTGAGGCAGAAGAATCGCTTGAACCTGGGAGGCAGAGATTGCAGTCAGCCAAGATTGCGCCACTGCACTCCAGCCTGGGCAACAAAAGAGAAACTCCATCTCAAATAAATAAATAAATAAACCTTGGTTTTGTCTCCAATCCCACCTGCCCCGGCCCCTATTTAAGACTTAAAATATCACCAGTTTATATATGCACTGTCAAATATGCCTATGAAAGGAAGACTAGCTCTTTTGTTTTCTAAGGATCCTAAGAAGTCAGGGTGACATCTGGTGGACAGAGCGTCTTAACGCATCTATCAGAAGACTAAATTTCTATCTTACTCCCACTTTAAAAATTCTCAGAGTCAAAAATTTAAAAAGGCAGTTGTACCTCCACTGGGCAGAAAACATGATTCTTAACCCCAAACACAAACTATTCAAAGAGGATTCTCACAATTAAATGGTGGGATCTAGATATATCACTAATGCTGTAAATGCACATTTCCAAGATGATGTGTGGATCTGAATTAAAAGATTTGTGCTTTGTTTTGCTAAAGGACAATTTTTAAGAGGATGTGATCGCATCTCTCCTATAAAATGAATTGTGTCATTTAGTTAACTCTTTTAGTCATCTAAAGATAAGGAAGACATTGAAATGCACAAATATAAAATAGAGGCTCAGTTCATGAAACCACCAAGAGTTAAGTGTGACAAAAGCATAAGGAGCCAGATGGGACAGCTGAATGAAAGGTCCATGCAGCAAAACTGAAGCCAACTCGTAAAAAATATCTTGCTAATCAATAGGAGATCAGATACTTTTTTAAAGAAAATGGGAAGCCATTGTGATTTTAAGCAGAAGAATGACATAATCTAATTTGTGCCACAGAAAATTAGCCTGGCACTCACGTGGAGCATGGATTAAAACGTGGAGAAAGACAGAAGGCAGGATCAGGTTAAGAAACTGGGACAGTGTTCCAGGTGAGAAATGATGAAGACCTAATATAAGCAGTAGCATCGGAAGGAGACAGAAGGAGATATACCTGAGAGACATCTGTGGCAGCTGGGGCTCTCTGACCTCATAAACCTGCCAGGGCAGACTGAGTCACATGCACCCTTATCTTCTAATCTTTGTAGCTCCAAATGCCACCTGCAGAAGCAGCACTTCCTCTGCATAGACATTCCAAAAAAATATCTGGAAGTTTGCAATAGATTTCTACACATGCTTACAGAATAACAACAAAAACTTCAGGTTGCTACTTGCCGTTAGCATCTTCCATGATGAAATCAGAAATTTGCTGATTCTCCCTGGCCACCACTGCTCTCAGTCCTAAGACTACACCACATGCCCAGCAATCTCTTATTAAGTGGAAAAGAGTGACTTCCCCCAAGGTCCACCCATATTGTATTTAATTGAGGGGTATCCATAGCTCAGTAGATTAAGCAACAGTATGCTATAGAGTTTAGCAACAGAGGTCTTTAGGGTACAAACAATTTATTTTTTTCCTGGGAACACACATGTCACCAGGATAGCTGAACTGGAATGGGTTTACCTACCAATTACTACCTTGTACCTTGCACCACTCTGACCCTTAGTCCCTTTGGGTGAGGCTGAAGGTCCAAGCTAGATACCTTCCCTGCTTAGAATGAATTCTCTCTGTATTAGGTTGGTACACAAGTAATTGCGGTTTTGCCATTAAAAGTAATGATACTTTCTTACCTGTCTGCAACCTAACTCTCAATCTAGCAGCCCTGTCTGAACTCCAAATGTGGAATGACTTCATGCTTTACATCCATCAGTGTCCTCAATTTTCCTAAAAATTAGTCTGTCAGAACAATTAGAGGTCGAGGAGGTAAGATGAGAATAAAAAATTAGCTCTACACATTAGTCACATTAGAATCTAGTTCTAAACCAGCTGAATCTCTATTATATCTTAGGTAACATTCACCAGTAAAAGGCAGACATCAATAAAATGCAAATGGAAACAATTAAGAATAGAATGTGAGGGAAAGAAAGTAGGCAAAGAGGTCTCTGAGATATCTAACTTAAGTAACTAGAAGCCTCCATCACAATGGTGGGTGGAGGCAGGGAATACAGGAAGTGAAGCAAATGTTTAGGTTATGAGATGGACTCAGTTTTATGGAATATCCGCATTCCAGTGGAGGTATCCAGAACACTGGGGGTCCTCCAACCATGAAACATATCAAAGAACCTGGAACACTTAAAAATACACCTGGGGAACTTGTATTGGAGTCCATACATCCCTCTCTTTAACAAATTCTTTACAATTCTTTAAAGGCTCGCTAAAACTTTTCAAAATACCAACAGTGATTATCTCCAGGAAAGTTGGCTTTGGGTAAGATTTATAGTTGCAAGCACTAGGAAAAAAATCTAGATGTTTTAAACAGTTAAAAAGAGATTTTTTAAAAAAAGATTTTAAATAGTTCACAGGCTCTTGAGGCAGGAAGTGGCTGTGGGGCACAAAAGGGCTGAAGAAGGACATTCAGGAAGCCAAGTGCAATGTTCAAAACCATCCCAAAAGCAGTTTAGGGAGGTCCTACTGTGCTATCCATTGTTTGAAAATCCCCTCGATTTGGTGAACAATCCATGAAACTCAATAAACCCCAGTTCCCAAATGAACTGGGCCAGGGCCAGGGTAGGGCTTGGTCAGTGCCACCTGCACCACTCACGTTGCTGCCTCCGGAGCCAAGGAGACTGCCACTCCCTGGGGCTGCACCTCTTACTAGGGTGATTCTTTCCTGCTCATGCTCCCTTCTTTTCAGAGACACATCTGCAGCAGACCCTAAGTCATGTGTCCACATCCCAGCTGCAAGAGGAGGCAGGGAAAGCAGGCATTTTCACCTCTAGAGCAAAAGAGGTTCCCATGTCAGGCAGCCAAAAGGGACGTAAAATGCATACAACAGAGATTTTTTTGGCAATGCCTTCTGGTTCTGTATGCTTCACCATATGCTCTGCATTTTCTATAATGAAGAGGGTTAAATAATCAGAAAAAAAAAATTGACATGAGATTCTATTGCAGGTTTGTTTTTTTTTTTTTAAACCAACTCTGTCTGGTATTGCCTCGCCCTCTAGTGGAGACGAAGAGGAAATACACGGGTGGATAGCTTCGGATGGTTCCGTAACTTTGCTGTCACAGGAAAATGTACTATCACTCCATCTCATAGGTGAGTAAACTGGAGCTGAGAGATAAGAGACAGTTTACCAAAGGTACATATGAACTTAATGTTAGAGTCAGCCCTACAATCAGGGTATCTTGATTTAGGTTTGTATTTTGTGTTCTCATAAACTACAAAAGAGTATGACTGTAGACCATACGGCATCATTTGAGGGGCATTCAGAATCCCTGAGTTAATTCTCTATTTTTCTTAAAAATAGAACACAATAATCAGCTATGGTTAATACAGTAAGTGGGTTTAGCAATTATCCCCAGTGTTTCATCTTCAGTAAAAATAAATTTGACAGGAAGCATTGTTAGAGGTTAAGAGTGCAAATTTTGAAACAAAACTTCCTGGATTCCATCCCAGCCCGAGGCCTCGAAACACAAAAATTGCACCTGGTGATATTGGAGAATGCATAGCTTCCTGCCTGAGGAGTGTCCTCAGATCTGCACAGCAGCTCAGGGCAGCAGAACATCACAGCCTTACCGCTCTGAAGCATAAAAGGCCAGAGTTTAGGGTTTGAAGAGCAGCAAGATAAGGGGTCATAGAGCGAGTGTGTCCCAAAATATGCAGCCAATATTGGCCTCAAATGTAGGCTGACCACTCAACTAAACTTCACAGGGGAACTAGTTGGAAAGCAGCAGCTGGAAGCTAGAGGCCCTAGGAGAACGTCAACTGTTGACTGCAGCTGACAGAGATGGAGTTTAAGTCCAGCCATGTTAAATGCTGACTAGAATAAAAATCAGTCTTCTGCGAGTCCATTATGTACCATTCATGCAAACAAACAGAAGCACATGGCCAACAATAAAGACAAAAAAGAGTTAAGATAAACCCATCTCAAAAAGACTCAAACGGTACAATTAGCAGAGAAGCTAAAGAAAACTAATGGATATAAATAAACGAAAATATTAAACAAAAATGGCTCCTCTTGGCTGTGACAGTTTTTGAGACTTTTTTTTTGTAATGTTAACAATTTTAAGAAGCATTGGTCAGCTATATTGAAGGATGCCCCTTTATTAGAATTTTTCTGATATTTTTTGTCATTATTAAACTGGGGTTATAGGTTTGAGAGAAAGATAACAGAGGTAAAGTAAGCCTTTATTATACTGAGGTATTTTACTTCTATCTCTAGTTTTTTGAAGGTTTTCATCATAAAGAGATGTTGAATTTTATCAAATGCATTTTCAGCATCAATTGAAATGTTACTATGGTTTTCACCTTTCATTCTGTTGATATGTGTATCACATTGATTAATTTGCATATGTTGAAACATCCTAGGAATAAATTCCTCTTGCTCATGAGGAATGACGTTTCTAATATATTATTGAATTCAGTTTGCTAGCATTTTCTTGAGGATTTTTGCATCAATATTCATCAGAGATTTTGGACTGTAGTTTCAGTTTTTTGAGGCATCTTTGTCTGGTTTTGGTATCAGTATAATAATGGCATTGTAGAATGAGCTTGAATGAGTTCCTTTATTTTTCAGAATAGTTTGAGTAAGATTGGTATACTTGTTCTTTAAATGTTTGGTAGGATTCGTCAGTGATGCCCTCAGGTCCTGGGCTTTTCTTTATTGGAAGATTTCTTGTATTACAACTTTGATCTCATTACTTGTTTTTGATCTGTTCAGCATTTGGATTTTCTCCTGGTTCAGTCTTGGCAGGTTGCATGTATCTAGGAATTTGTCCATTTCTTCTAGCTTTTCCGATTTATTGGTAAATAGTTGCCCATCGTAGCCACTAATGATCCTTTGAATTTCAGCAGTAATCAGTTGTAATGTCTCCTTTTCCATTTCTATTTTTATTTATGTGGATCTTCTCTCTTTCTTAGTCTGGCTCAAGGTTTGTCAATTTTAACTTTTCAAAAAAACATGTTTTTGTTTCATTAATTTTCTGTTTATTTCAATTTTATTTATTTAGGCTCTAATCTTTATTATTTCTTTTCTTCTACAAATGTTGGATTTGTTTTGCTTTTGCTCCTCTAGTTATTTAAGAGGTATCACTGGATTATCTGAGACTTTTTCCCTTTTTGATGTGGATACTTACAGCTTTAGATTTCCCTGTTAGTGCTGCTTTTGCTACATCCCACAGGTTTTGGTATGTTGTGTTTCCATCATCATTTGTTTCAAGAAATGTTTAAATTTCCTTTTTAATATTTTCATTGACCCAGTGGCCATTCAGGAGCATATTGTTTAATTTCCATGCATTTTTATAGTTTCTTAAATTTCTCCTGTTACTAATTTTTAATTTTGTCCCATCATCATCAGAGAAGATGCTTATATTATTTCAATTTTTTGGAATGCTTTAAGACTTGTTTTATGACCTAACACATGGTCTATACTTGAGAATGATCCATGTGCTTAGGAAAAAAATGTGTATTCTGCAGCCCTTGGATGAAATGTTCTGTAAATATCTATTAGATCCATTTAGTCTACACTGCAGATTCAGTCTGATGTTCCTTTGTTTTCTGTCTGGAAGAGCTGTCCAATGCCGAAAGTGAGATGTTGACATCTCCAGCTACTATTATATTGGGGCCTATCTTTCTCTTTAGCTCTAATAATATTTGCTTTGTATGTCTGGATGCTCCTGTATTGGGTGCATATATATTTAAAATTGTTATATACTCTTGCTGAATTAAACACTTTATCATTATTTAGTAACTTCTTTGCCTTTTTTTAATAGTTTTTATCTTTAAATCTATTTTGTCTAAGTATAGCAATTTCTGCTCATTTTTGATTTCCATTGGCATGGAATTTGGTCTATGTCTGATTTTATAGGTGAAGCATGTTTCTTATAGGCAACACATCAATAGGTCTCATTTTTTCATCAATTCAGCCGGTCTCTGTCTTTTGATGGAAAAGTTTAGTCCATTTACATTCAATGTTATTAATGATAAGTAAGAACTTACTCCTCCCATTTTTGTATTTAGTATTTCTGATTATTTTGTGGTCTTCTCTTCCTTCTTTTATTCCTGTCTTTCTCTAGTGAAGATGATTTTCTCTGGTGATATGATATAGTTTATTGCATTTTGTTTTTTGAGTATTCATTGTGTGTGTGTGTGTGTGTGTGTGTGTGTGTGTGTGTATGAGTTTAATTTGAGGTTGGCATGAGGCTTGCAAATACTATATTATAACCCATTATTTTAACCAGGTAACAATTTAACACTATTTACAAAAACAAATGAGCAAAAAAACTAATAAAAATTATCTTTAAATTTGTCCCCTTACTTTTTAAATTTTTGTTTTTTTCTAATTATATCTTATCTTATTGTACTGACTAAGTCTTAAAAAGTTGTTGTAGTTATTATTTTTGATTGGTTCATTGTTTAGTTTTTCTACTTAAGATAAGAGTAATTTACATGCCACAGTTAGAGTTTTATAATATTCTGTGTTTTCTGTGTCCTTACTTTTACCAGTAAGTTTTGTACCTTCAGATGATTATTTATTTCTCATTAATGTCCTCTCCTTTCTGACTGAAGTACTCCCTGTAGAATTTCTTATAGGATGAGTCTGATTTTGATGAAATGTCTCAGCTTTTGTTTGTCTGAGAAAGTCTTTATTTCTCCCTCATGTTTGCAGGATATTTGTGCTGGCTATACAATTGTAGGGTAAAAGTTTTTTCCTTCAGTGTTTTAAATATGTTATGACACCCTCTCCTGGCCTGTAAGGTTTCCACTGAAAAAATTTGCTTTGGACTGGGCACAGTGGCTCATGCCTGTAATCCCAGCACTTTAGGAGGCCGAGGTGGATGGATCACCAGGTCAAGAGATTGAGACCATCCTGGTCAACACGGTGAAACCCCATCTCTACTAAAAATACAAAATATTAGCTGCGCATGGTGGCACATGCCTGTAATCCCAGCTACTCAGGAGGCTGAGGCAGGAGAATTGCCTGAATCCAGGAGGCGGAGGTTGCTGTGAGCCGAGGTTGCGCCATTGCACTCCAGCCTGGGTAACAAGAGCGAAACTCCGTCTCAAAAAAAAAAAAAAAATTGTTTTCAGTTATATTGGAACTTCTTTGTATGTTGATTCTTTTCTCTTTCTGCTTTTAGGATTCTTTCTTTATCTTTGACCTTTGGGAGTTTGCTTATTAAATGCCCTGAGTAGTCTTTTTAGCGTTAAATCTACTGAGTGTTCTAAAGCCTTTTGTACGTGGATATTGTTATCTTTCTCTAGGTTTGGGAAATTCTCTGTTATTAGCCCTTAGAACAAACTTTCTACCCCTATATCTTTCTCTATCTACTCTTTAAAGCTACTATTAGATTTGCCCTTTTGAGGCTATTTTCTATATCCTGTAGGCATGCTTCATTGTTTTTCACTCTTTTCTTTAGTCTCCTCTGACTGCATATTTTCAAATAGCATATATTTAAGCTCATTAATTTTTTCTTCTGCTTGATCCATTCTGCTATTAAAGGACTCTGATACATTCTTGATTGTGCCAATTACATTTTTCAGCTCCAGAATTTCTGCTTGATTCTTTTTATTTCAATCACTTTGTTATATTTATCTGACAGAATTCTGAGTTCCTTCTCTCTGTTATCTTGAACTTCCGTAAGTTTCCTCAAAATAGCTATTTTGAATTCTCTGCCTGAGAGGTCATGTGTCTATATCTCTCCAGGACTGTTTCCTGGTGCCTTGTATAGTTCATTTGGTGAGGACATGCTCATGCTTTCCTGGATGTTATCGAAGCTAGTAGATAGTCTTTGTTATCTGTGCATGGAAGAGATATGTATTTACTGTAGTCTTCACTGCCTGGGCTTATTTGCAGCCATCCTTCTTGGGGAGCCTTTCCAGATACTTGATAGAACTTGGATGTTGTGATCTAAGTTATATCTGCTTTATGGTGAAGGCCCCTTAACACGGTGGTTCTTGCAGACTCCTAGAGGTACTGCCTTAATGGTCTTGGACAATATCTGGGAGAATTATCTGAAATACCAGGCACTTATTATTGTTCTCTTCTCTTACTTTCTCAGAAATATACAGTCTCTCTCTGTTCTGAGCCACCAAAAGCTGGGGTGGAGTGACACAAGCACCCCTGTAGCCATCACCACTATGAATGTGCTGGGTCTTGCCCAAGGCCTGCTGTAACCACTATCTGGCCACTGCCTATGTTTGCTCAAGGCCTGGGACTTCTACAATCAGCAGATGGCAGAGCTAGTCAGATCTGTGTCCTTCCCTTCAGGGCAGTGATGTTCCCCAGACCTCGAGTGGATCCAGAAGTGCTGTCCAGGAGTCAGGGACTAGAGTTAAAAATCTCAGAAGTCTACCTGGTGTTCCATCGTACTGCAGCTAAGCTGGCACTCAAACCACATCATGTGGTCCTTCCCACTCTTCCTTTCCCTTTCAAAAGGCAGAGGGGCTTCACCCCTTACCCACTGCCACCCCAGGCCATGAGGAGTACTGCCAGACTGCTGCCACTGTTCTCTTAAGGCTCGTTATCTCTTAAAGTCTGCTTGTGAATGCTGCCTGGCCTGGGACTCACCCTTCAGGACAGTGGGCTCCCCTCTGGCCCAGGGCATGTCCAGAAATGCCATCTAAGAGTCAAGTCCTGGAATCAAGGACCCCCAGAGCACACTTGGTGATCTGCCCCCTCCCCATGGCAGTGTTGGTACCTAAGGTGCAAGACAAAGTCCCCTTCACTTTTCCTTCTGCTTTTCTCAAGCAGAAGTAATTTTGTCCCATGGCCACTATAGCTATCAAAGAGCTGAATTTCACCCGAAGCCAGTAAGTCTCAGAGCTCAAAAAGGCCATTGATGTAGTTTCTTAGTATCTTTGCTGATTATTCAGGGCCCAAGGGCTCTTTAGTTAGCAGGTGGTAAATGCTGGCAACACTGGATCCTTTCCTTCAAGGGAGCAGGGTCCCTTCTGGCCCAGGGTATATTTAAAAATGTTGTCCTCAAGGACTTAGAAATAGAAATTCCATTTGACCCAGGAATTCCATTACTGGGTACAGTATATATCCAAACGATTATAAATCGTTCTACAAGGACACATGCACACGAATGTTCATTGCAGCACTGTTTACAATAGCAAAGACTTGGAACCAGCCCAAATGCCCATCAATGATAGACTAGACAGGGAAAACGTGGCACATATACACCATGGAATACTATGTAACCATAAAAAACGATGAGTTTGTGTCCTTTGTAGGGACATGGATGAACCTGGAAACCATCATTCTCAGCAAACTGACACAAAAACAGAAAATCAAACACCACATGTTCTCACTCATAGGTGGGTGTTGAACAATGAGAACACATGGACACAGGGAGGGGAGCATCACACACTGGGGTCTGTTGGGGGGAAATAGGGGAGGGACAGCGGGAGGTGGGGAGTTGGGGAGAGATAGCATGGGGAGAAATGCCAGATATAGGTGATGGGGAGGAAGGCAGCAAATCACACTGCCATATGGGTACCTATGCAACTATCTTGCGTGTTCTTCACATGTACCCCAAACCTAAAATGCAATTTTAAAAAAATGTTGTCTGGGAGCTAGGGACTGGAACACGGTGCCTCTTGACTATGACCAGTGCCCTATCCTGCCGTGGCTGAGCTGGTATCCAAGATGCAAGACAATGTCCTCCCCACTCTCCCAGTCTTCCCTCTCCTCAAGTAGAATAAAGGAGTGTTTTTTTGTTTTTTTGTTTTGTTTTGTTTTGTTTTGCATCATGAGTTGTACAGCCTAGAGTTAGGGGAGGGGTGATGCCAGCACTGCCTTGGCTGCCCCAGCTGGTGTCTCAGTATGTCATTAGCCTTCACCCCCAGTCCACTCTTTCTGGGCCTAGTTCTGCCCTAGGATTCACCTATGAGTTGCAATTTTACAGCATAGAGTGACTTTAAGTTTACTTATAGACCAAGAACCCTTTAAGCCTTGGCGGCGAGGTTTGCGGGCACTCAAGTTCAGACTTCTTGGATCTTTGATTCCCCTCTGGCTAGGGCTGCACTTAATTCACCTTCTGTGGGCAAGTATCAGTGAGTTTGGTCTATGAGTGCTCACCTCATTTTTCGTTCTTGTGAAGGTGTTTTGTTTTTTTCTCTATAGATAGTTGTTGGTATCTTTGTGGGGAGAATGATCAGTGGCGCTTTTCATTCTGCCATGTTGTTCCATTTGTGGGCTTTTTCTCATTTATTAGTTATTTAATGCTCATAATATCAATAGTGGTAACCTCTTCTTTTGTTTCTGATATTAGTAATTTTTATCTTCAATTTCTTCATAGTTAGCCTGGGTAGGGGTTTATTAGCTTTATCAATCTTTTCAAAGAACCAGCTTTTGGTTTGGTTGATTTTCTCTATCTAATTTCTGTTTTTAATTTGTTTGATTTTTGCTCTAATATTTACTACTTTCTTCTGCTTGCTTTAGGTTTATATTGTATTTCTTTCTCTAATCTTTTAAGTTGGAAGTTTAAATTGATTTTAGATCTATCTTATATTCTAATAATATGCATCAGTGCTATAAATTTTCCTCTAGGCACTGTTTGTGCTGTATCCCACAAATTTTGATAAGAGGTATTTTTATTTTCACTTAGTTTAAAATAATTTAATTTTAATATCTTATTTTAATATCTAAAATAATAATTTTAATATCTTAATTCTTCTTTGACTCATGTGTTACTTAGAAGTGTTTGTTATTGTTTCTCTGCCATTTGGCTAATATCAAGTATAGAGTTGTTTAATCTACAAGCTATCTTTATATTATTGATTTTTTGCTAGTATGGTCTGAGAACATAACTTGAATTATTTCTATTAAAAAAAATTTAATATGTGTTTTATGGCCCAAAACATGGTCAATCATGGTGAATGTTCACGTGAGCCTGAGAACAATGTTTATTCTGCAGTTGTTAGATGAAATATTCTATAAATGTTAGTTAGATTTAGTTGACTGATGATGCTGTTCAGGTCAGTTATATCCTTACTGATTTTCTGACTTATGGATCTATCAATTACTAAAAGAGGGGTGTTCAATTCTTCAATCATAATAATAGATTTACCTATTTTTCCTTGCAATTTTATCAACTTTAACCTTACATACTTTGACATTCATTTGTTTGGTGCATACATGTGAAGTATTGTTATATCTTCCTGGAAACTTTACTCACTTGTCATTATGTAATGCTCTCTTTATTCCAAGTGATTTTCCTTGTTCTGAAGTCTATTTTGTCTGACATTAATATACTACTTCAGCTTTCTTTCAATTATAGTATGGTATACTCTTCTATATCTCTTTATTTTTAATTTATCTGGGTTTGTACATTTAAAGTAAACTTTTTTTTTCTTTTTTGAGAAGGAGTCTTACTTTGTCACCAGGCTGGAGTGCAATGGCACCATCTTGGCTCACTGCAACCTCTGCCTTCTGGGTTCAAGCAATTCTCCTGCCTCGACCTCCTGAGTAGCTAGGACTACAGGTGCACGCCACCACGCCCAGCTAATTTTTGTATTTTTAGTAGAGACAGTGTTTCACCATGTTGGCCAGGATGGTCTCGATCTCCTGACCTCCTGATACACCCGCCTTGGCCTCCCAAAGTGCTGGAATTATAGGCGTGAGCCCAGCTTGGTTGGCTTCTTTAGTGCATCCTGTTTTACCATCAAGGTCTTCGTGACCTGTATCTTTTGCTGACCTTGTGTGTCATTCTGTGACTAAGAATGCCTTAACCTCCTGGGAATGCAGACCAGGAGGTCTCAGTCTTATTTTACCCAGCCTCTATTCAAGATGGAGTCACTCTGGTTCAAACACCCAGAGGTGTTTGAATAATACCTCACAGGTTGTTAAGAGAATTACACAGGAAAGTACCTGAGGATGTGCACCACCAGGACTGGTCTAGGAGTTCTTGGACCTGGCCTCCCTTCAATCCTTTCCTGTAGCTCCAGAGAGTTGGTGGTTATGAAGCTACTGTGTGGCTCTCTGTCAAAGTTTCTAGACTCAGAGCCTCAATCCCCAGCCACTGTGGCCTCTTAGAGCCTTTGGCTTGGTGCCTCCAGTCCCCAGTACTCTCCCTGGGGCTCTGGAGTTGGAGGCTGAGTGCCAGGCTAGAGACTCCTTACAGCTAGCATCTCCAAGCTGGGGAAGGGAGAGAGGGTGCTTACTTCCTGATCTTTGCTGAGTGGAAACTGGCTCAAGTCCCACACTCTGACTCAGCCCCCCAATGTCTCCTGCTTCAAGGTTTTATTCTTTGTGGATGACATTATCTGTTAGGAAAGGGGACCAAGATTGGGTATAGGTACTTCAAGCTTAAGCCTTGCACTGACTCACATAGGGCCAGAGCTTGTCAGAAAGAAAGGGCCATGCTTACAGGTGAGTGTAGGAGCATTAAAGATGACACATTGACTCCCTGCACAATTCTGCCAACCCAGCCCTGATTGTCTTCACTCATCTACACACATATTTTATGCATTTCCTGGCTCAAAATTGGTATCTGCCATTTCTTCAAGGATTCCTATGCTGTTTAAGCCCCACACTCTTAATACAAACCACACATGCAAGCCTGTTGGAAATACCAGTAATGGTGTACTATAACTTGCTAGTATTTAATACTATTCTATTGGCTGTCTGCCTTTAACTATAAACAGGCTGTTCATCATTCTAACAAGTGTCATTATTGAAGATATTTCTGCAAAACAAAGTTAATGTCTCAGTAAATAATCTACTTGCTTCAAGTAACATTCTGTATAACACAATTCCAGCACACCAAAATAATATTTATTTATCTCTGAAGACTAACTGGTATTTTTCTCTTTCTGGTTACCATTTATTTGTATACCATTGTTCCTGTTTCTGCAATGTCAACTCTCTAGCCTTATTTCAACCTTTATTGTATTGGGGTTTTTGTTTGTTTGCTTGTTGTTGTTGTTTTTTTTTTTTTTTTTTTCGGGATTACATGCATGTTGAGACAGGGTCTTGCTTTGTCTCCTGGGCTGGAGTGCAGTGGTATCACTGATTCTCACTGCAGCCTTGACCTCTCAGGCTCAATTGATCCTCCCATCTCAGCCTCCCGAGTAGAAGGGACTACAGACACATACCACCATGCCCAGCATTTTTTTTTTTTTGGTTCTTCTTATGTTGCCCAGGCTGGTCTGAAACTCCTGGGCTCAAGCCACCCTCCCGCCTTGGCCTCCCAAAGTGCTGGGATTACAGGCATGAGCCACCATGCCTAGCTCACTATTGTTTTCACATGGCTGCCTCCATAACTGCACCTGATCCTCATTTAGATCTTACTCCCATTTCAATTCCACCTGTATTTCCAAGACACCCCTAAACATTCTGGTCAGTGAATGTGTTAAGTTTTGAACTTTAAATGACCTATGTAGTAACATCTTCATTCCCACTCACATTCTGTTATTGTCCCACACGTGGCCTGCTCTAAGTGTGTACACAGCAATAATTTGTCCCTCTTCACTGCCCAGTAATTCTGTTTGATGTCTTGAGCAGTACTTCTTAAATTTTACCCAGTGTAAGAATCACTTGTGGTTTTGTTAAGAAACTCCTATTCAGCAGGTCAGGATCAAGAACTGATATTCTGCATTTCTAACAAGCTCCTAGTAGATGAATGTTGCTGATCCTACACCATGTTTTAAGAAGTAAGCCTCCAGTGTGCTCGTGTTATGTGCTGTATGAAGAAGTATTCCAAACACACATTTCTCCCTAATCTGTTCTTCCTTTCATCTCTACTATTATGCTCAATAATCTTTCTTCTTACTTCACTTAAAAGACTGACAATATCAAATGTGAGCTTGGACAATTGAATATGCTCCTATCCTTTGTATAGTGAGAAATCTGTTACACCAGGTGGTTAAATCTGTTAAAACATGTTATAGATTATTTGGCATTTCTCCCTTCAAAAAGGAAAGACGAATTCTCCTTCCCGTGAACACAGGTCAGCCTAAGAGACTTCCTTCTAAAAAATTATAAAGCAGCAATGGTGAGTGACCTCCAAGGCTAGGTCATAAAAGAAGTATGGCTTCTGCTTGCCTCTTTTTGGATCATGTGTCTTTGGAACTACCTGAAGCTACCAAGCTGGAAAGACCACATAAAGATAGAGACAGAGATGCCTGAGGAGGCCGAGCTGTCCAGTCCAGTCCAGCAGTTTGGGTTTTCCCAGCTCAGGCACCAGATATGGGAATGAGCAAGACTGCAGTCGAAGGCTCGGCTGCTGACTATGACTGCCTGAGAGAGCTGGAGCCTACAGGCTGACCTACAGGCTGCTCACAAAAACATGAGAAATAATAGGTTCATTTTCCAAGTCCTTGTTTTGAAGTGGTTTGTTATGCAACAAAAGGTACATGGAAATATATCACATTTCCTCTTTTCCCTGACTGCCAAGAACTTCAGAACCAAATCTGATACTTAGTCATGCCAACTCTGCCAGCTCTCATGGCTATCATATTTGTTTCTTCCTTCTAAGTCCTGATTTTATTTTCTGTTTATCAACTTTATTATTTGTTTTTTTTTTGTAAGCTGCCTCAAATTCTTTTTGATAATAAAGTATAAATAAACAACTTTCTGCCTCTCACCCACTTGCCTCTACAGTCTTATTTCTTAGTTCATTTTCTTTCATTCTTTTACTTTGTCTCAGAAAAAAAATTAATGTTCTATTTCTTTTATTTTCCCCAGTATCTTTAATCTCTTGCTACCTGTTTTCTTGCCATTTGATTTTAAGTAAGTACAAAGCTATTCTATCTTGAGAAAATCTTTACTTTTCTACCACTACCATGTTTATTGCTTTCTTTTCATAGTCAATCTTCAGAGAATGCTTCTCTTCCACTTTATTGAAGCTCAAACTGAATTTTCACTTGTACATGAGGATGTGAAATGCAACAGCACCTACAAAGTAAGCATGTGGGTAAGACTGGTGTGTTAATTTAACATGGAAGAATGTTAGTAGAGTACTTCTATTGTTACTCATTAAAAACAGTTCTTGGCCAATACTCAAAAACACCTCTTTAATTAGTGCATGTATCTCCAGTGATCACTTTTTGCTCACTTACCCTTTAGCAATTTGTAAAAGCATGTTTTTTCCATTTTAAAATGTTGTTAATAACACTTGTAACACTGCTAATTTTCACCCTATAGTCCAGTAGATTTTCTTTGCAAAACAAAAGCATGGTAATGACAGGAAAAGTGAAATTTCTTATTAATAGTTAATTATGTTGTGTGTACAATAATGCAATAAATCCTCCCTCTTTGAGTGTGTTGTCCTAATGTACTCGGAGCTAATGTCTCCTTATGTTTTACCATGACATTTCATCCACTAATTAGGGATGTTGGTTGGAGACAAGGGTTTGTTACTGAGTGGAGGAGGAAAATAGAATCCATGTCAAACTCAGTACAGGTTCAGAAACATATTTTACAACCTTTATGGAAGTGGATTTCAACAAGAATCTAAATTTCAACAAGAATTTAAAACCATGTACTGTACGTCTAACAAATGGCAACACATTTCCTTTTACAGCTGAACTTTGCAGATTCCCTTCTCTGTCTAGATTTCCATCTCCCACTCTTCTTGCCCCATCCCCCTTCTTACTGGCATTTGTCTGATCACCAACTCAGCTCTTCACTGGGGTGGCAACCCTTCAGGAGGCCTTTCTGACCATCTGCTCTGGGGGTAAGAGTCCTTTCTCTGCATTTCATTTTGCTGCTATGACCACAATATTGGACTTGCCTTCTGTTTTCACTAAGTTGCTTTCTTAGAGTGGAACCATGATTTTTTTTCTTTAAGATCATATCTTTTGCACCACCAGCATGTAACACAAGCCTGGCTCCTGAAACATTTTCAATGTATGTTATATGTTGAACAAGAACTGTACTTTCATTTCTTTCACTGTTTTAAAACAGAACATTTTATACCTTTGAAGGTAGGTTTGATTTTCTAAAGAAGTCAAAGTTTATTTGGATTAAGTGGGGGTAAGTAAAATGGCTGATCAAGCTTAATAAAAGCATTTTTGAGGTGACAAAATAACCACTTGCTCCCCCCACCAAAAAAAATTGCAACTACAAAATCATAAGACTGGTTTTTATGTGGTTTTGAAATATTACTGAACTGGCATAGCCAAGTCAATTCTAAGCAAAAAGAACAAGCAGGAGGCATCACACTACCGGACTTCAAACTATGCTACAAGGCTACAATAATCAAAACAGCATGGTACTGGTACCAAAACAGAGATATAGACCAATGGAACAGAACAGAGGCCTCAGAGGCAACACAACATATCTACAACCATCCACTTTGACAAACCTGACAAAAACAAGCAATGGGGAAAGGATTCCCTGTTTAATAAATGGTGTTGGGAAAACTGGCTAGCCACATGCAGAAAGCAGAAACTGGACCCCTTCCTGACACCTTACACTAAAATTAACTCCAGATGGATTAAAGACTTAAACATATGACCTAACACCATAAAACCCTAGAAGAAAATCTAGGCAAAACCATTCAGGACATAGGCGTAGGCAAGGACTTCATGACCAAAACACCAAAAGCATTGGCAACAAAAGCCAAAATAGACAAATGGGACCTAATCAAACTCCACAGCTTCTGCACAGCAAAAGAAACAGTCATTAGATTTAATCAGCAACAAGTCATTATGGGAAAAATTTTTGCAGTTTACCCATCTGACAAAGGGCTGATATCCAGAATTTACAAAGAACTAAAACAGATTTACAAGAAAAAAACAAACAAGCCCATTCAAAAGTGGTCAAAGGATATGAACAGACACTTTACAAAAGAAGACATACATGAGGCCAACAAACATATGAAAAAATGCTCATCATCCCTGGTCATTAGAGAAATGCAAATCAAAACTACATTGAGATACCATCTCACGCCAGTTAGAATGGTGATCATTAAAAAATCTGGAGACAACAGATGCTGGAGAGGATGTGGAGAAATTGGAACACTTTTACACTGTTGGTAGGAGTGTAAATTAGTTAAACCATTGTGGAAGACAGTGTGGCGATTCCTCAAGGACCTAGAAATAGAAATTCTATTTGACCCAGCAATCCCATTATGGGGTATATATCCAAAGGATTATGAATTGTTCTGCTATAAGGACACATGCACACAAATGTTCATTGCAGCACAGTTTACAATAGCAAAGACTTGGAACCAACCCAAATGCCCATTGATGATAGACTGGACAGGGAAAATGTGGCACATATACACCATAGAATATTATGCAACCATCAAAAACAATGAGTTCGTGTCCTTTGTAGAGACATGGATGAACCTGGTAACCATCATTCTCAGCAAACTGACACAAGAGCAGAAAATCAAACACCACATGTTCTCACTCATAGGTGGGTGTTGAACAATGAGAACACATGGATGCAGGGAGGAGAGCACCACACACTGGGTTCTGTTGGGGGGAAATAGGGGATGGACAGTGGGGGGGGGGGAGTTGGGGAGAGATAGCATGGGGAGAAATGCCAGATATAGGTGAAGGGGAGGAAGGCAGCAAATCACACTGCCATGTGTGTACCTATGCAACAATCTTGTATGTTCTTCACATGTACCCTAAAACGTAAAATGCAATTAAAAAAAAAGAAATATTACTGAAAACCATTCCCAAAGAAGAATTTAGAATAAGAGAAATGGTATTTGATGTGACTGAGAATATCACACCTTAAAGAAGCTCTTTTGAGTGGGACAATTTTCCATTGGCTATATGTGGAACAGTCACACTGAGAATTGGTTCTAGTGGAAAAAAAGAAAGCTAGAATAGAGCTGCAAGTTCTGTCTCCAGCTTTGACACTATAGCTAGGCATAAGACCTTGAGGGAAAGACCCACTCCTATTTCCTTCATTCTGGACAAAGGGATGGATTAGCAGTGCTGCTTTTTAGGGCACTGCTGCACTGCAAGCCTCCAGAGCCCCGGCACTAAATGCCAGGAACAACCTCAAACACTGCAACAACCAGTATGACGGGCAGTAGAGCCACCAGTGGAGAATTACTGCCTGATGCTCTTTCAAGTTCCTTATCATTCCATCGTCCTGCAAAAGAAGCAGAGGCTTCTTAATTTGGGCAGTTTTTTTTTTTTTTTAAATAATCCTTACTTATGTTTGCTCCCATGAAATGTCTTAGGAGATTGAGCAATTTGGATTCCTTTTCTGAATGTGACTCCGTCTCATGCTTTGGGACCTATTGTGGTATCTGAAATTTCATCACTTGATTCTTCATCTGGGTAAAAACAATGGCATATTAAGACTCTTGTACATGAACTCATGTACATGCCCTAGGACCCACAGAAACTCAAATTAATGTCTAAGTGGAAATGCGTACAGAAGAAAGGACTAATCAGCTTTTTTAATAGCCTAAAATTAGCAGGTTCTTGATAAGGCTCTGAAAATTATAATATTTTCCAATAAGAAGGACAAATAAAAGTAATAAGTATCAGTTAGTCCATTAGCAAAAAATGCCTTGATTCTCTGCTAAGGAATACAGACAAGGTCAATACCTCTACCTTTTTCTGTGACACATCATGGAGAATAAGTCAACAAAATAAAAGGAAAGAAAGAGCACTGAAGGAGTACAAAGAAAGAGATTTATTGGGGAGAAATAATTCCTGGACTTTCACATAATCAGTTTGAAAGTATCCAAGTATTTTAATCTATAAGAGAGTAATAAAGTCTTTAGGCCATTCATTGTCTCTTCTCCAACACCTCAAATAAAACAGACCTTCACTAAATATTTGTTGAGTAAGTAATAAGAGGCTAACCATTTCTCAAATGTCGTATTTGAATGCACAATAGAACGAAATAACCCATCTGCATCACTGGTCTATCAGCACAGGCTAAAGTGACATATGGGGGCATAATGTCCTTGCTAATGACATGGGATTTAGAAGGAGGAAAGCTAGGAACATGAGTGCTCTCAGGGAGGTAACAAGTTGAAGTGAGAGCCGGAATAAAAAAAAACTGGCTGAGAGATCCCGAAGGCTAAGGTTACACCAGCTTCTTCCACTTGACAAGTTTGTCAACAGCCAGCCCTGCTAGTAAATCGTCTCTGGCACTCTGTGTTGATGAGGGAGATTTGAGCTTCTCATTAATATCATCTCAGGAGTCCTAAATCAACCACACAGTGATGTATTTTAATAGGTGTGAAAGCCTGTAAATGAATGGACTCAGCATAAACTTTGGAGTTGGGCAGTTCTAGGCTTAAAACCCAGAGGAGTGTATATTACTATGTTGCCTCCCCAAATTCAGGAGCAGAAGCATTGCATTGGAGGGAGTTAATAGCACAGTTTTGGTAAAACTTTCCAGGGTATAGTATACTTTGTTTGTTATCTTTTAGTCTTGATAAAAATATTCAATATTTACAGTAGTCAGAGAAAAACACAGAAATTCACTCAAGTTTTACACATATTATTGTTCTTATAATAAGACATATGTATATGCAACTGCCATCATGACATATTCTTGCATTTTCAATAGCTTTTCTCCCTTTGGGATATTAGTTGTTGATGGGGCATGCCACACTGTAACCCAGGAAACCTTCAATCATCCAACTTCATCATCAACACCAAGCTATACCACTGTGCGTTATTATAGCTGTATGGTCCTGAGCAAGTTAGTTTACCTCTGTGAGCCTCAGTTTCCTTATCTTTAAAGGGAAAATTACAGTAAAAAATAAAACTTAATGTGTGTTAATCTTACTCTGAACAATTGACATTGCAATATGTAATCAGTAACCTTCCTGGAAGGTAAGTACTATTACCATCACCATTTTATAGAAGAGGAAGGCTGGGGTCCTCAGAGATTAAATACCTTGCCCAAGGTAACATAGCTTTTAAGAGAAGTCGGTGGGATTCCAACCCAGACTGCATAGCTCTGGGGTGCAAATCCTTAGACACTGTACTACTGACAGTGCTCATAAAGTAGAGAAGGCAGTGAGATGGTGAAATAGAGGCATTTAGCACAGAGCCTCAAACATAGGGAGTTTTTATAGATTGATGGTTAAGTTCAGTGGACCAAGTTTCAACCCCTCAGAAAAAATGACAGTGTAAAGGAAAGTACAAGGGCTTTGGAACTGAATGGCCTGGTGTTTAAAGCCCGGCACATTGACTCACTAGTTCTGTGATTTGGGGCCAGTTACTTATCTTTTTGAAACTCTCCTGTTTTCTTACCTTTGCAGTGGGATGATGCCAACCAGGTGCCCATCTGAGCTTTGACTGAGTGCTGATGATTCTTTCCACAGGAAAGGAATTTCTTCCTGGCCTTCCAGGTCTCTTGGCCTTCAGCGCAGGTCTCTGTGCTGCAGCCACTGCCCTGGTGCTCTCAGCGATGGAGTTGCCATAATGAACCTGAAAGGCTGAGAATCAAGAGGGAAGCTGGTGATCCATTGTCCACAGAGGAGGGTTCCAGTTCTTCCAGCTTCTCTCCTCACAGTGTCTACTAACAACTGTCATTTGCTAATGTAAGTAATAGTAAATTATTAAGAATGCTAATTATTTTACACAATCTGTTTTTAGCCCATTTTAATTAAATAAAACCTGTTACTCTAGAAAAAGAGTAGGTAAATTAGAGGTGATCTGAATTATTTCTGAAGATGTAAACTTGAAAGCTGAAGGAAGTTTGTATTATCCATGAAATGAGCTGGATTATTTAAGAAGACAAACGCATGAAGATAGTCCAAATAAATAACTGCTCAGGTTGACAATTATGGTTCCTTCAGAATGAGGACATCATGAAAAACTGTCAAAAACAATGCAAAGTCCAAAGCAAATGATTTCGATGTCATATTCTTTCTCTACTATTTAGGCATCTCTTCCTTTCATTAGATCAGTTAATATAATATAGAGGAAAGTTTGTTAAAGAAGCACTATTCAAATATAAGGTATTTTTGCTGTCATAAATTGGAATTCAGTCTTAGTTCTAAATTGATTTTCTCAGGATAACATATATAGGACTAGGATACTAACTATAGACTACCCTGCTCCTTGACCTTTTCTGGGATATTAATATAATTAAGTTCTGGGAATTAACTTCCCTTCATGTCAGAGTGTGTTATAATCTATAGCACAGTTTTTCTTCTGGAAACTTCCATTTGCTGATGATTAAGTACACAATGTTGCAGTCATTTATATAGCCAGCTGAGAAGAATTCACAGAGAGACTGCAAAATCCAAACTGCATCTGGGTCATTTATTCTGTAACATTGTCTCAGGTCATTATTCTGCTCTTGCACAGAACATTTAGAGCATGGAAAATAACTAGGTTTACTACTGTTGTAACAATTTCAAGTTGTTCAATGTTCACCTTTTTTAAGACACAGAATTCTGTCATTAAAAAACACATTGACTTGTCTTTTCTCATTTTGCTCTCAATGTAGGCACTTCCAAAACATGAAGAAGAAATGTATTTGACCTTGAAATCAGGTGCTAGAAAAATAGCCTGTCTAAATGTTACTTTTCACCTAAAATATTATATTATAGGGCTGCTCAATGGCACAGCTATAATAAAGAATCTGCCATCATTTTTTTTAGCTCCTAGTTACACAGGCTTGTAACTTCTTTAAAAGTCATTCCAAGGATCTTCAATTCCACTGCCAGTTCAGGAAAGAAAACACACACATACACATACACATACACATACACATACACGGGTGGTAATCTATTCAGTTTTTATTTTTTAACCCACCTACCTTTCCAAATCCATTTTTATAAAAACATTAAGTCCTGGATTTGAATAATTATTGAGAAGTTACTAGCATCATCTAGGTCTAGAATATAGTCCAGTGATCACTGAGGCTGATATTTGAACCTGGCTTTGTCACAATGAAATGCACAACCTTGAGGAAATCCCTTAACTTCTTAAGGCTTCTAACACCCCAGCTAAAACATGGTGTTGGACTTGATAATGTTTACAATTCTTTAATTTTTAGTTAGGACTTTAGTGGAATAGCATAAACATGGAAAGTCCTGGACTTTCCTCTCTGATGACTGATCCAAAAAACACATTTGCAGTCTCTTCAATTATTTGCTATTATCAGGTAATTATCAGAGTTTTCCTATTACATACTCTTCGTGCAGGGGATTAAAATCTAGTGAAAGAATGTAAGTGAAATGTCAATAGTAAATGCCACATTCTTATTCCTCACTGATGATTTTAGTTTTAGTAGTAAACAACAGAGACCCACTCCAGAAGTTTTAGCAGAAAAGTCATTTATTTAAGTCTATTGTGAGCACTGCTAAGGACAACTTACAGTTCAGAACTGCTCTGTGGAAATGTGAATATCATTGCTTTTGGCACAGGAAGCAGAATTCTCGCCACCACTGCTATAGTCTGGACCCTATCACTAGAGCCACTGCCACAGATGCTTCTGAAGTAGACGGCTCTGCTGCCAGTGAGGCCAAATCCTGCAAGCACCTACTTTCTTGTATTGATGCTAATCTATAAGTGCATCTGATTTTGAGCCTAAGTCACGTACCCGAATCCTGGCTTCACAGTAAATTGGGAAAGATATTTTGTGTTCTATCTTGGGGAGGTAGCAGTGGGTAAAGTGAGAAATTTTCCCCAACTACAAATAGTGTTCCAAGAGCCTGAGAAACCCCCCCAAAAATCTATGTCTATTATAATCTTCTCATAGCAAATTTTAAGTAGCGTGAACTTTATATATTTTTATGTATAAATGTTAGATGTTATTATCTTTGTAACTGTTATATTTTATTTTAAATAATGTTAATTTAAGTACTTGTATTGTTTTGCATTTGGATATTTTTTGGGAATTTTTCCTCAGTATTTAAACAGACTCACCAAATATTTACTGATAATTTTTGAAATTCTCATACATATCAAGTAATCCATCCAGGTGGTTAAGGCATTCTAAGTCACAGAATGAGGTAGGAGGTTGGCCCAAGTACAGGTCATAAAGGCCTTGCTGATAAAACAAATTATGGTGAAGACGCTGGCTAAAACCCACCAAAACCAAGACAGTGCAGAGTGACCTCTGGTTGTCCTCACTGCTCGTTATAGATACACTAATCATAATGCATTATCATGCCAAAAGACCGTATACAAATGCCGTGGCAGTGTCTGGAAGTCACCATATATGGCCCAAAAGGTGGAGGAACCCGCATTTCTGGGAATTGCTAACCCCTTTCCAAGAAAACTCATGAATAATCCACCCTTGTTTGGCATATAATCAAGAAATAATTACAAAAATAGCCAATCAGTTGCACTGGGGCTGCTGTGCCTATGGAGTGGCCATTCTTTATTCCTTTTCTTTTTAAATAAACTTGCTTTCACTTTATCTATAGACTTGCCCCACATTCTTTCTTGTGTGAGGTCCAAGAACCCTCTCTTAGGGTCTGGATCAGGACCCCTTTCTGGTAACACATTGGCTAATGTCTCCCCAAGCATGCTCCACTCTAACCACTGCAGCCTGTAGAAACCACTGTTCTACTTTCTACTTCTAAGATACCAGCTTTTTTAGATTTCACATGAGTGAGATCATGTGGTATTTTTGTCTTTTTGTGCTTATTTTACTTAACATGTCCTTCAGATTCTTCCCTCGTTTTGCAAATCACAGGATTTCCTTATTCTTTTATGGTTGAATAGTATTCCATTGTGTATGTCTATCACATTTTCTTTATCCATTCATCTGCTGATAGACACATAGGTTGATTACGAATCCTGGCTATTGTGAGTAGTGCGGCAATGAATATTGTAGTTCAGATATGTCTTTGACATACTGATTTCATTTTCTTTGGCTACATACCCAGTAGTGAGATTGCTAGATGATATGGTAATTTTATTTCTAATTTTTTGAGGAAACGTCATACTGTCTTCCTTAAGGGCTACATGAATTTGCAGACTTATCAGCAGAGTGAAAGCGTTCCCCTCCTTCACCTTCTTGCCAATACTTATGTCTGGTCTTTTTGGTAATAGCCATACTAACAGGAATGCGGTGAGATCTCATGTGGTTTTGATTTGCATTTCCCTGATGATTACTGATGTTAAGCATATTTTCAGATATATCTTGGCCATTTGCCTGTCTTCTTTTGAGAAATATCTACTCAGATTTTTTGCCAATTTTTTATTGTTTTTTTCTTGCTATTGAGTTGTTTGAGTTCCTTATATATTTTGAATATTAACCCCTTACCACATGTATAGTTTGAAAATATTTTCTCCCATTCAGTAGACTGTCTCTTCATTATGTTGATTGAAATTTTTTCTCGCTTCCTGACTCGTCTGTTTCTTTCCTTTTTCTTTTCTATTTGGGCATCTTGCTCTGCCTCTTTTTCCTTTTTCCTTTTCTAATTGATGTGTTTTGATCTCTTTTATTTTGGAAGTTTCCTACATAATTCTGGTGATCCTTTGTTTTTTATTATAATGTAAATTTGAAGTACTACAATCTGAGTTGGCATTTTTTGTGTAAGGTATAGATCTGGCAAATCCTTCAGCAGCATACATGTACTCACCCATTTGCTTGAGAAACTTGCAAATGTCATGCTTTTGAGGACTTTTTCTGGAATCATTCCATTTCTTTTGAGAAAATGTCTCTGGTATCCTGTACAGGGGCTATCTGCCTAGCTGTAAGCATTCTTACAGCTGATGTCATTACAGCCCTGGGGTTTCTATTCCACATTTAGACTTTGTCCTCATCTCCCTCTATTGGTTGGGCAGAGTCTGGGGTCTTTCCATTCCATTTGGTGGTGAAATGGGGTGAAGTTGGGCAGACAGGTAAACAAAGTCAAGCATTTTGTCATAGATAGAAACAGAACTCTGGGAAAGCATTAGAGGTGAATGAGAAATACCTTTTGCTGAGGGCTCAGAAGAGGCTGCAAAGAATAATCATCACAGCGTCTGGGTTTTGAAGTAACCTCCAGGCACACTGATTAATGAGTGGGAGGCAGAGATGGACAAATAAAAGCATTTCCAAGAAGAGGTATCTGTGTAAAACAAAGAAGACTTGGAAAACTATGGTCCATTTCTGAAGCATCAAGGGCTTCAATGCCATAACATTGGCAATTAATAAATGAATTAGAACAGGGAATTAGCACTTTATCTAGTTCAAAGATAAACAATTTTTTAAAGGATCTAAGGCCTTTGCATTTCTAATCCTAAATTTGAATGTTACTTTATTTGCTTAGTTCAGTCTGTACTAGTTAATGTATTTCAATTGCGTCACTTGCTACTTGTATTTAACAACACATCATTTAACATCTTTGGTTCTCAATTGTCTCATCTGTAAAATGGAGCTGCCTGTATCATTCAGGGGTTTGAGTTGTGTGCAAGATAAAGCAACATGCTCATCTAAATAGAAAAGGATTTTGTGAAAGGATATCGGATCTCTCCCAGGAAATAGAAAACTAAGTTTGAATATTACACAATCCTGAAAAAATCCAAAATCATACTGCATAACTAGTACCATCATCACTGCCACCAGCTGGGCACAGAACCCGGGTCCTGCACCACTGACACTCTGCTAGTGTCCTTGGATGCAGCCACTAGACACATTGAGGCTTTGTAAACCAGATGTGGCTGTGGGGCTGCCATCTCCCTTGCAAGAATGTGTTTTGTCTAGAGCTGTGGGTCTGACTGGCAGAACCTAGAACACGTGTTCATGCCCTCTGTGAACAGGAATACTGAATACTGAACAGTTAGCAATGGATTGTTTACAACTTCCTCAGGAAAAAATAGGTTCTGCCTTGTAAAGAGGGAGGTGCATTCCCAACCATAGAAAGCAGAGGCAGAAACTGAACTGTCCATAAAAATGACCAGTGCCCACAGAGTTTAGGCTTACCAAAAGATTTTTAGAAGATGCAAGACACTATAATACAAAAAACTTTGAAAACGCCAGACATTATTACTATTGTCATCCCTAGCACCTTCTCATCAAAAAAGGTTCTTGAATAAGTTCAGTATCATTGATTAATGGGCAACAAATTACCCTCAAACTTAGTGGGGTATATGTAATAATAAAAAGACCTTTATCATTGCAGAGTATCTGTGGTATAGGGATTCAGGAATGGCTGAGCTGTGTGGTTCTGGTACAGTGTTTCTCATAAAGTTGCAGTCATGATGCCAGCTGGGACTCACAGCCTGACGGAAGCTAGGGGACTTGTTTACAAGCTGGCACCTTCACAGGAGGAGGCCTTGGTTTCTTGATGGCTGTTGGAAATACACATCTGTTCCTAAATGCATGGGCCTTTCCACAGAGCTGCTGGAGTGGCCTCCCCCAGCAAGAGGAAGTTACAACGTCATTTTACAATCTACTCACAGTTGTTCTCCAATATGTCTATCATGTTCTTCTTGTTGGGAGGTAGTCACTAAGTATAGTCTACAGAGGGAATTAAGACTTCAATGGAGGGAGGAGTTTCAAATAATTTCTGGACATATACTAAACCATCACAGGTTATTATTGTTTCACAGATTGACTGAACTAATTACCTTAGGCATAATTTCTAGTCATTTTTTGTGTCATAATATGTCAGAGGATCTTTCTGATTGAAATTACCACATCCCCTCCAAAGATATTTATTAGATCTGGCAAAAATCTTTCAGTGCTGAAAAGGAAGAGGGGTTCACACTGCATAACATCTTATCAGCAAAGAAACACATCTCGGTAATAAATGAAATATGTGTCCTTTTGTTCAGACGCCTGAATCCTGCAGTATAGAGATTAACAGATTATAAAGTAAGACATCATTGTCTGGTTATCCCTATTGATGTGGTGGGAGGAAAGGTAGGAGGCGGTTTTTGTAAGTCAAGGCAATTTTCTGAGAACACCGAAGCATTCTAGGAACATAAACTTGAGTGTCTTCAGAGGCCAAGCAGGTAGAATAGATGGGTGAAGACTAAAGGGGGCGGTGAGGCCTATAACATTCAAATGCCAGGTAAAAACAATAGCAGCAATACCAGGCCAACCAAACAAACCACCTTCCAGTGTCCAGTGCTGAGGTCTAAGCTCTAATTTGCTTTGCTTTGCTTTTCCAAATTAAAATTTGGAAACAAATGCATGCAAGTGGGAAGCAGGCATATTACAAAGCATCTATCTGATGGTCTATCAGCTATTAAAAAGGATGATTATGAAGACAATGTAGCAACAAGGAAAACTTATGATGTCATGCTTAAGGGAGAGGATAGAAACCCTGCCTGTATAACATTACAAATACCTAAATACTTTTTAAAAGAGGCAAGAAAGAAATACACTGAGAAAAGGATACTCAAGTTTCTTTTAGATTGCTATGGTTTGGGATATCTATTTTTCCTCTTTTTCTTTTCTATATAATTATTTTAAGGTATATGTATTTAACCTTGGAAAACAAATTGTACTGAAAGTCCAGCCATGTTTTAAAGAAAATTTATCATTTATTTCACTTTTAAAAATGAAATGCTTCACACATTTGAACGTCAGCCTTGTTCAGGGGAGATGCTAGTGTCCTCTGCCTCATTCCACTTTCACTGTGTGTGCTGTCGAAGCAAGCATAAAGTAAGCTCTTCTTAAAGAAGTTAGGGAAATTGTGAAATTTCATCTGAATGGGTGAGATATAAAATTGCATATCATGTTGTTTTTACTTTAGAACTTATAGAGCATTTTGTTATAATATCATATAATACATGCAGAAGAAAATAAGAAATAAAGTGAGGAAGGAACATACTATTACCATAACCAACATCCTTGTGTCAGGACCAGAGAAATACACATAGGTCGATATACAATCAAGGGTCTTGTGTGCTGGAACTTCCAGAAAGGAAGCCTTGGAGGCCTCTATTTTATCCCATAAGCCAGGCACAGGAAAAGCCCTGAGTCCAATCAAAGAAATAGCAATTCATGAGTAAGATGTAAAATAAATGAAGTGTGGATATCATTCTGTCAGTTGCTTCCTACTGACTAACCAGGAGCAGATAATTCTGCTTCTGAATTCATTAATTTTGGCAAAAGGTATTGTTGGTCTACCTAATTCAGCTTCTCTGTTTAACAGTCAGGAATCTGAGGCACATTCACATTATGATTTCAGTGTGAATTTTTGCTTTGGGGAGGCCTCTCCATTTATAAACTATATTAAAAATTATATCTTACAATGTCAAATTAAATATATAGGCTCAGGTAAGCAAAGACTTTTATTCTAAAAGAGTACAATTTCTCTCTCCTGCAAAGGAGAGAAAGTGACTTGCAACAGAAGTCAGGCTATCGCATTTTGAAGGAAGCTTTGACCCTGAGATATGCAAACCTCTCAAGGGTTAGGCAGTAAAAGATCTTTTCTCTTCTAGGAAGGAACAAACAATGCTGGAAAGAACAGGATGTCGAAAAGTGGAATGAGCTAGCATGAATAATCTTACAGTAGAAAAGAGAAAATTCTACCCTATGATCCCTTTATTTTCAGGAGGGAATCTTAAGGAGGGGTTATATGATGGCTCAAGCAAAAGGCAGGTCCAAGTTCAGGGGCCAGGGGAAAGAGAGAACACTAACTAATATTGGGTGAATTCAAAGAAGCAGGTATTTTATCCACATTGGTCAGTGGGTGAAACAGTTCAGCTAATCATTAATGATGCAAAGAATGGGAATGTGGAATATCTGTGTTCAGCTTTGTCATAAAAAAAAAAAAAAACAAGGTTGACATCAGCAAGTCTTATGTAAGTCACATGGCAAAGGATGTTTCCTTGTATAAGCTGTTTACTGGAACACTAAGGGATGGGAGGGTTCCTTGAACCCTCCATGTTTTCCAGGATCACAGGACTTGGGTAAAGATCAACATGGTCAATGATTATATTGGTACAAAGACCAATACATTAAAACTGTATATTATAAGACTTTCTTTTACTTAAATGTTTTTTTTTTCTTTTCTCTCTGCCCCCATTTTGTGGGCCCCCAAATTATCATGGATCCTAGGGACTATCCCTAATGGGTATGTCAGCCCTGATCTGAGAACAGAGAGTGAAGATCTCTAAGACCACTAAGCCAGCTACCGCAGAGCTCAGAAGAGAGCAACCAGGTCTAGACTTCTTTCCACGCTTGTGACTATGAAGACTATGGAGAAGGCTCTGCTCAAGAGGTGGGATGAAGTATTGGGGATGAGGGGATGTGTGGGGACGTTAACTTTGATATAAGAACCTGCAGACTTAGAAGGAAAGGATTGGTGAGGGAAATTCATTACAGAGTTGATGGCTGGAAGTGCCTTAACAGTTGACTGTTCCAGGGACATCATTCAGCAACATATCTTAGGTATCTGCTACACACGTGGTGTCCCTGCCTTTACAAAACTTACAGTCAAGCAGGGGAGGCCAACGCACAAGAAATAGTAGTCAGTTGTGACAAGTGTAATGACAGAGGGGAAAAAGTACATTAAGAGTGAGTAACAGGGACATGTAACCTGCATGGGATGGGGGAAGTGAAGTTCCAGATGAATCCCAAATAGAAACAAACCAGGCCCAGAGGATGCAGAAAGTGAGAGGAATGTTCTAGTAGGAAATGTTGCATGCAGGAAGACCCAGGATGTGTGAGGTTTAAGAGGTGGAAAACCTGTGATCTTGCTTTGGTTTTGCCAAATAGCCTTAACATTTGGAAAGTCATATATCAGTGAAAAAAAGGAGCAGTTAAAATCTCTCCCCAACCTGCTTCTAGGATTTTTAGAATCCAAGACTAAGGAGCCAATAGGATTTGGAGGGTAAAGTCATGTGACTCAGAAAACTTAAAAAAAAAAAAAGAAGCAGTGTCTCCCTACCCCATGTTTTTCTAAACCACCCAGTCATTCAGGTGAGGTACTTGGTCCATCCACAGCAGGCTAGAATGCGGGTTTCAATGCTGAATTTTTCACCCACTCTTGATAATTTTGATGGCTTTGCCCTACTCAGGCTACATTTTTTGTTTTGTGCATTTTTTACTTTTTTCTTTGCTGACAGAGTCTTGCTCTGTCTCTTAGGCTGGGATACAGTTGTACAATCAGGGCTAGCTGCAGCCTCGACCTTGCAGACTCAGACTCCAGAGTAGCCGGTACTACCGGTGTGCAGCCACCACACCTGGCTAATTTTTGTATTTTTTGCGGAGACAGGGGTCTCCTCATATTGTCCAGGCAGGTCTCAAACTCTTGGGCTCAAGCAATCCATCCACGTCAGCCTCCTAAAGTGCTGGGATTACAGGCCTGAGCCACCATGCCCAAGAGGCTGCAGTCTTGAGGAAAATGTCCTTCCCTCCCTTATCTAAAGATCCTGGATATACTGCTTTCTTTTTTCTTTTGGGTATATACCCAGCAGTGGGATTGCTGGATCATATGGTAGCTTTATTTTTAGTTTTTTGAGGAAACTTCAAACCGTTCTCCATAGCGGTTGTACTAATTTACGTTGCCACCAACAGTGTATGAGGGTTCCCTTCTCTCCACAGCCTTGCCAGCATCTGTTATTGCCTGTCTTTTGGATATGAGCCATTTGAACTTGGATGAGATGATATATAGTTGTTTTCATTTGCATTTCTCTGTTAATCAATGATGTTGAGCACCTTTTCATATGCCTGTTTGCAATTTGCATATCTTCTTTTGAAAAACGTCTTTTTGGGTCTTTTAGCTGTTTTTATATTTATTTACTTATTTAGAGATAGAGTCTCACTCTGTCACCCAGGTTGGAGTGCAGTGGTGCAATCTCAGCTCACTGAAGCCTCCACCTCCCCGGTTCAAGTAATTCTTCTGCCTCAGTCTCTGGAGCAGCATCAACTACAGGCATGTAGTTGATTTTTGCCCAGCTAATTTTTGTATTTTTAGTAGAAACAGCTAATTTTTGTATTTTTAGTAGAAACAGAGTTTCACCATGTTGGCCAGGATGATCTTGAACTCCTGACCTCAAAGTGATTCACCCACCCCAACCTCCAACAGTGCTAGGATTACAAACATGAGCCATTGTGCCCAGCCTTTGGCCCATTTTTAAACTGAGTTATTGTATTTTTTCCTATAGAGTTGTTTAAGCTCATTAGTACAACCACCATGGAGAACAGTTTGGAGCTTTCCCAAAAAGCTAAAAATAGAACTACCATATGATCCAGCAATCCCATTGCTAGGTATATACCCAAAAGAAAGGAAATCAGTATATCAAAGAGATATCTACACTCCCATGTTTATTGCAGCACTGTTCACAATAGCCAAGATTTAGAATCAACCTAAGTTGTCCATTAGCCGATAAACGGGTAAGGAAAATGTGATACATATACACAGTGGAGTACTACTCAGCAATAAAAAGAATGATATCCTGTCATTTGCAACAACATGGATGGAACTGGAGATCATTATGTTAAGTGAAATAAGCCAGGCACAGAAAGACAAACTTCACATGTTCTCACTTATTTGTGGGTGCTAAAAATTAAAACAATTTAACTCATGAAGATAGAGAGTAGGAGGTTGGTTACCAAAGGCTGCCAAAGGAAGCGTGGGGTGGGGGAGTGAGGGGGGGTGAGAATGGTAAATGGGTAGAAAGAAACAGAAAGAATGAATAACACCTACTACTTGGTGGCACAGCAGGGTGAATGAAGTCAATAATAATATAATGGTGGAGTTAAAAATAACTAAGAGTATAATTGGATTGTTTGTAACAGAAGGGATAAATGCTTGAGGCGATGGAAACCTCATTTACCCTGATGTAATTATTACACATTGTTTGTCTGTATCAAAATATGCCATATACCCCATAAATATATACACCTACAGTGTCCTCCCAGAAACACACTAACAACAACAAAAAAGATTGAGGTGTTCATTCTCTGCCAGTGCCTAGGGTCAAGAGTTCACGTAACCTGGGCTCTTTTGATGTACTACCTCCCCGACTAATTCTCTCCAGCCCCGAGAGGACGGGAAACCGCAGGTTGCTGTCAGGCCTTTTCCAGCCGCCACCGCAAGTGAGAGAGGGAGGGAGGGAGGCGGAGGGCCAGGGCTGCAGGAAGGGAGAGCGGGGTCACCGGCCCGCGGGCGGCTGGGGCCAGAACTGGCCGGGTCTGCGCGCTGGGGGCTGGGCCCGGCGGGCTGGGGCGGGGCGGGATCGGTGACCCTAAGGGGAGACCTTCCAGCCTGCTGCCCCGCTGCCCAGCGCCAGCCTGCGAGCCCCCGTCGTTCCTCCGCCCCTCGGCTCAGGTAAGGCAGGCACCCCCAGAGCTCAGCTCCCTGTGCCCGGCCACAGGCGGGGGTCTTTGGCTGGGCCTGGCTGGTGCAGCCGCGCGCCTTCCGGCTCTCAGAGCCCGGCGCAGAAGGGGACTGGGCCTGGCCCGCGCTTGGATACATCTGGACGGGAAAGAGGGTGGGCGTGCGCAGCGCTGTCTCTAACCCCTCCCTTTTGCTCTAAGTTTTTGTCCTTGGGATTCGGAAAAGTCCCTCTTCAAACTCTTTTCCAGAAGTGGCATCAGGAGTGAACAAAGCTGCTCGTCCCGCAGTATCCCTACCTGGGCTCCTGGGAGGAGTGAGCCCCTGATATGTTTAGGAACCTGCCTTTCGCTTATTAGGATAATTTCTTGGAACTATGGAATTGGACTTCCATGGAACGGAATCAGTTGAATTAATTATCTTTTAAAAAAACTTTAATTTTAGGTCCAATTAATTTTAAAGCTGAGTTCAGGGGCAGGGAAAACTACCGGATAGGGCTGAGCCTGCTGGAGTGTGACAGCCTGGGGATGTGGGGACAGGGCTGGGGAAACTTTCCTCACTCTGCAGGTTGGGCTGAGTCGGCAATAAAGACTGCAGGGACAGGACTTTTGCCACTTGTAAAGTTGGATGAGAGGCAGGAGGATAAAGGGGGGACTGTCTGTGTTGATAAAATCTGGAAAAGGTGATGCACTGGGAATCCTCCCTTTGGAAACAAGTGCTTCCTTATACTATCTTCCTCATTTATTATAGCATTTTTGTATCCATTTCAATGCAGTTAACAACATTCTGTTAAACAAAATGCAAGTGTATGGTACGTTTGTCTTTGGCCCCCCTCCTAGTTTTGTGCTAAATGAGTTCAAGGTCAACTACTGGAGACTAGGTTACCTGTTGGGAATCTGTTTACCTCAAACATTCATTCCTCCAACCCTTGCAATTGTGACTGCCAAAGCGCAATTTCTTTCTTCCCTGTTTAGCTCTCGCCACTTACTAACCAGCCCAAAAGGAAAGCAACCTCTTCTGTCATGCAAGTACTTGCGGCTAAGTTGGTCTTGTGCAGCTTTTTTTGTAAACATCATTTATTCCTTTGCCTTTTTTTATTCCTTCAATATTAAAATGTGCCAACAGTATCTTCCGTAAAGAATGCAAAAAGGTGTAGGAGAAAGGGAAACTGCCCTTGACAGTGTCTAGGAAAGTGATGATTTTTAACCTAAAAATTAATATTTTATATTGAGTTCCAATGCTTTCACTTCTTTTGGAAAAGATATTTTAACATTATAAATATTTCGTCAAGAAAATGTTAACTAGGCTGGGTGCTGTGGCTCAGGCCTATAATTCAAACACTTTGAGAGGCCAAGCTGAGTGGATCGCTTGAGCTCAGGAGTTCCAGGCCAGCCTGGGCAACGTGGCAAAACTTCATCTCTGCAAAACTCAGTTTGGTGTGGTGGCGTGTGTCTGTAGTCCCAGCTACTAGGGAGTCTAAGCAGTAGGATAGCTTGAGCCTTGGAGGTCGAGGCTGCAGTGAGCCATGAATGCATGCTACATTGCACTCCAGCTTGGGTGATGGGGGCAGGGCCGGGGGGGGGCGAGGGGGAGAGAGAGAGAATAAACTTTTTCCCTGTGTGTAAAATCTTCCATTTAACAGTCTCTACCCAATGAACTGAATGCTTTAGAAATCTGACGTTCTAGTTTATACATGCCTACTAGAATAGAAGAGTGCATTTGACTTGTGAAATAAAGGAACCTTGAAAATAATGGTATCAGTAAAATTTTAAGATTTCAATATCATTGCATTCAGGCATCTTTGTAGCTTGACAATTTACATATTCTGTCATTTAATAATAATAATGTTAGTAATAATGTTGCTCACAATCGGGGCCATCTTTTATGAATAATGCCTTTTTTTTTTTTCTCAAGATGGAGTCTCACTCCATCCCCCAGGTAGGAGTGCAGTGGTGCTATCCTGGATCACTGAAACCTCCACGCGGTGGGCTCAAGTGATTCTCCTACAACAGCCTCCCTAGTAGCTGGGGTCACAGGCGCCTGCCACCATGCCCTGCTAATTTTTGTATTTTTAGTAGAGGTGGGATTTCACTATGTTGGCCAGGCTGGTCTTGAACTCCTCACCTCAAGTGATCCACCGACCTAGGCCTCCCAAAGTGCTGGGATTATAGGCATGAGCCACTGCACCCAGCCCTTTATGAATAATTCTATCAGTACTGGAGGCCTTTTCTGTACTTGGTATTTTTTTCTCAATTGTTAAGCTTTGTAGATTCAGTTCTTCTCCAGGCTGAATTGGAATCAGGCAGATGTGGTGGAGACTAAAAGTATCTATTTCTGCACTAAAAGTATCTATGTCTGCACGGAGGTCTAGCCCCAGGTCAGCTTTGAAGTCCTTGCAAGACCCCTTCCTAATTAACTTGGGGTACCCAGAAGTTTCTTAATTTGTCTTCAAAATGAGAGAATTATCTTTGGTCTGAAAAGACATTTGGACCCCCTTGAACTTTTCTAAAAAATACACATTTTCATTTACAAAGCTAGATATTGCTGCTCTAGGGGAACATTGATTCTCCAGCAGTGTATCTTTACATGCTGACTACCACTTCTGCCCCCACCTAACCAGTATAGTTCAGTGATTAAGAATGTGAGTTTTTCATACACTAACGCGATCTGTTTGTTTCCTAGCTCTGACCTTAGGCAAGTTACCTTACTTATGTTCTCCAAGACTCATTTTCTTCACATTTAGAATAGTGATAATAATGCATACTGATATTATGAGGACTGTATGAAGCAATGCACATAATGTAAGCAACACAGTGTCTGCAACTTAACACATAGTAAATAGTAACGATTTTTTACTTTGATACCGACTCTTCCTCACTCTTTCTCTTTTTTTTTTTAAGTTGAAATTTAACTGGGAAAAATGTAAAGCCCTACACAATAAGTGTTTAAAACAGTAAGCAAGTACAGGATGAGGGAGACGTAATTTACTGAACCAATCAACTTTTGGTTAATTGACATTTTGTTGCTTATGAGTCAGCAGTGAGTTATGAGGGCCTGTGTGTTAGTCCTTTCTCACACAGCTTGCTCTAAGGACATATACAAGACTGAGTAATTTATAAAGTTTAATTGACTCACATTTCCACACGTATGGGGAAGCCTCAGGAAACTTATAATCGTGGCGGAAGGCACCTCTTCACAGGGTGGCAGGAGAGAGACTGAGTGCCAGTTGAAGGGGGAAGCCCCTTGTGAAATGATCAAATCTCACGAGAACTTAACTATCACGAGAACAACGTGAAGAAAACCACTCCCATGATTCAATTGCCTCCCACTGGGTCCTTCCCACCACAGGTGGGGATTATGGGAACTACAATTTCAATTACCTCCCACTGGGTCCCTCCCATCACAGGTGGGGAGTATGGGAATTACAATTTCAATTACCTCCCACTGGGTTCCTCCCATCACAGGTGAGGATTATGGCAACTACAATTCAAGATGAGATTTGGGTGGGGATGCAGCCAAACCGTAACCAGAGGTGGGGGGGGCATGGGGGCATCCTGAAAACGCTCCTTATTCCCCAATCCGAGGTTCTTGGCCTCTCTTACCCCAGAGAATGGGGAAAGGGGCCATGGAGGCGTGGTTAGTTTGCTGTTCGACTACATGTCTGGGACACAAAGAGTTTTGCAGAGAGCAATTTATTAGAGAGAGAGAAAGAGAGACAGCTCCCAAGCTGCCGTGGGAGGGGATCCAGAGAAGCATTCCATATAGGGAGGGAGCAGCGGGATTTTAACCCTTGAGTTATTCCTTCCCCATTCATGTTGTCATCCGCTGAAAGGAGTTCTTTCAAACTTCCTCTGGAGTGATTGACCTTTGACTCTGATACCAGATTGGCTGCTTGGTCCACAAAAGATCTCCCTCCTCCCAGAGCTTTTGGACAAAGAAGCCCACCTGGATTTTTCTACCTAGCCCATACATGGAAACCTAGACAAATAACTTTACATTTGAAACCCCTCTGGTTCTCAGATGGAGGGGTTGGAGCTGGGAAACTCCTGCCTTTGAAACCATGCTCCTCGTGGACCCAGGAAGCGAAGTTTTTCTTTAACACAGTCCTCAGTCCCCCCTCTGAACAGGAAACTCCCACTGCTGTTGGGACATAGGCATCGATTGCTCTTTAGCTACTTCCTGCTGAATTGGGGTGAAGAAGCCTCATGGCCTCAATTCTAGAAGAAACAAATTTGACAAGAAGGTTAAAGATGAGAGACCCTAAGGCCAACAATAATAGAATGGTTATAAAAGGGCCTAGAAGAGGGTAGAGCCAGGACAGCCAGTTGTTGAACTCCACAATCCTGTTTCTTGAAGTTCTTTAGTCCTGTCTTTGATTCGGTCCCTGAGTTCTTTAACTTTGTTTAAGACAATACCTGATTGGTTTACAAAGTAGCAGCATCCTTTTCCTAAAAAGAGACAGGTTCCTCTTCTCTCTGCTATTAACAGATCCAGGACCCTTCTATTTTGAAGAGCCATGGCAGCTAAAGAGTTAAGCTGCTTCTGCAGAGAAAATTAGCAACCTTTCTCCATGTCATTGTTTAACTCTTGAGATAGCTTACAGTAAAACTGAATAGAGGAAGTAACTTCTCCAATGCCAGTACCAAGTTCTCCTATTATTCCACCCCCAGCTCCCACTATGAAAGGAATAATTGGAGGCTGAGTATGGCATGACCTTGGCAAGAAAAGACTCTGCACCTGCGAGTCGGTGTAAATTGTCCTGGGGGGCACTAGGAAGGAGAAGAGAAGAGTTATTAGGCCAATCGGTAGGGGAGACTGCACAGAGTTCAGTCACTGTTAGTAAAGTCAAGAGTGGTAGTCCTGTTAATACCAGGATGTAAGTTAGACTCGTGAGTAGTTACTTCCCAGAGGATCTTGTTGGAAAAGCATATGTAGATCTTCTAATGGCTCACAGGGATATGAAGGGTTGTCTCCTGGAACTTCAGGCTGCAGAGTGTAGGGTCTATGATTTTCTTCAGGAGGTGTCCAAGGCTTTAGCGGAGTGTGATGAATCCATGAGTCAATTTTCACGACTTTAACTGCCACTGGGGTAGACAGAATAACCGAAAATGGTCCTTCCCAAGATAGGCCTAGAGAGGGAGAGCCTGAGGGGAGAGATTTAACAAGCACCAAGTCTCCCGGGCAGAACAACTCTTTCTCCTTTTCCCTAGGGTGTCCTTCAGGTAAGGTCCTAAGAGCCTGTTGGTACTTAGCCAAGGAGTTTATATCTTTTATTAGATCTGCTGTTTCCTTGTCTAATATGAGATCATTAGTAAGAAAGGGCTGTCCATAAAGCATCTCATAGGGGCTAGGTCCCATTTTCTGAGGAGAGTTTCGAGCCCTTAAGAGTACTGTCAGTAATAGAAAAGGCCACAGGAGTTGGGTTTCCAGCTACATCATGTGAAATACATACAGTTAGATCTTTCCCCTGCACTATTTTAACAGCTTCTGAGACCAATATAGCCACCGCGGCTACAGCCTGCAAGCAGTGTACCATCTTTTGCTACTGCATCAATTTCCTTACTTAGGTATGCCACTGGTTGTGGCGTGGTACCCTGAGTCTGGGTGAGAACCCCCAGTGCCACTCCTGACTTTTCTGTAACATATAGAGAGAAAGTGTTCCCTGTAGGAAGGCTTAGAGCTAGAGCCTGCAGTAGTGCCTGCTTCAGGGTCTGAAAGGCTGCCTCAGCCATAGGGTCCCATTGTATTAGATGGGTGTTAGCTTTTTGGATTTCCTTAATCAGAGTGTATAGGGGTTTGGCTATTTCACCGTATCTGGGAATCCACAATCAGCAGAAACCAGTTATTCCTAAGAATCCCCACAACTGTTTTAAGGTTTTTGGATGGGGGAAGACCAGTATGGGTTGGAGACGTTCTCCATCAAGGGCCCAAGTGCCCTTAGACAAGACAAGCTCTAGGTATTTTACCTCTTGCCTACAGAGTTGGGCTTTTGATTTGGAAACCTTATATCCACAGGTGGCTAGAAAGTTTAGAAGGTCCTGGGTGGCCTGCTGACACTGGGTTTCTGAGTTAGCAGTTAAAAGTAAGTCATCCACATATTGAAGAACCAGGGTACCTGGATATGAAAAATGACTAAGGTCCTGGACTAGAGCCTGGCTAAACAGGTGGGGGGTATCTTGAAAGCCCTGGGGTAACACTGACCAGGTGAGCTGAGAATTCTGGTCTAAAGGGTCTTCAAAGGCAAACAGAAACTGGGAATCAGGATGTAATGGTACACAGAAGACGGTATCCTTAAGGATCAGGACTGTAAACCATTGTACCTCTCCTGGTATTTGAGAGAGCAGGGTGTATGGGTTGCATACAGCTGGGTAAAAAGGGATTCCAGCTTTATTAACAAGCCTGAGATCTTGCACTAGCCTCCATTGTCTATTAGGTTCTTATATTCATAAAATTGGAGTATATTACAAGAGCTGTTACAGGACTTTACTAGACACTGAGCTTTTAAGTTTCATACAATATCCTGCAGTCCCTTTTTGGATTCCAGTCTTAGGGGGTACTGTCTCTGGTAAGGAAAATAAGTGGAATCCTTTAGTCTTATTCAAATTGGCATGCATTTTTTTTGCCTGCCCAAATTGTCCCTCCATTGCCCAAAACTCAGGATTAATCCCTTCTTCAAATAATGGGCAGCAGAGAGGGATTTCCTCCCTGACGATGTTCGTATAGATAATGGCTCCTGCTGTGACTAACAGGTCCTTCCCTAGTAAGGGAGTGGGACTTTCTGGCATGATGAGGAAGGCCTGGAGAAGAGTATCTCTCCCCAGTTACAGCTTAGGGGCTGGAAGAAATATCGGGAGGCTGCTTGTCCTAGGACTCCTCGGACATCTACACACTTGGAGGACAACCGTCCAGGACAGGAAAGCAAAACTGAGAAAACCACACCACTGTCCAGGAGAAGATCGACCACCTGGCCCTCTATGGTCAGCTTTACCCGGGGCTTGGTGAAGGTGATGGCTTGTGCTGGTACTTGCCCTGGGCACCCTCAGTCCTGCTGTTGGGTCATCGGGTTATCCACCTCAGGCCCTGGGAACCTTCATCCCCTGGGACACTGTGCTTTCCAGTGATCCCCTTGGCACAGTGGGCAAGGACGAGGAGGTGGTCCATTCCCTGGGGATGATCACCCTTAAAGTGTCCCAGTAGGCCACAGTGGCAGCAAGCTCTGCCAGACTGGCAGCTAACCCAAGCCTTTCTCTCTCCCGAGCCCCTTGGGTTTCCTTGCCTGAAGGCCATGACGAGGGCCGCGGCTTTTCTCTGGTCCCTCCTGTTCCTTTCAGCCTGTTCCTCCTGGTCTCTATTATAGAACACCGAGGTTGCTAGATTTAGTAATGTTTCCAGACTCTGTTCTGGCCCCAGGGCCAGCCTCTGGAGCTTCCTCCTAATGTCTGCTGCTGATTGCATAATAAATTTGTCTTTTGGTATTGGCTGATCCTCAGTGGAGTCTGGTGACAGGGGACTATACTTTCTTAAGGCCACCGGTAACTGCTCAAGGAAGGCTGTTGGGTATTCTTCCTTTCCCTGAGTTATGGTGGATAACACTGCATAGTTCATGGGCTTTTTCCTAGTTCTCCTTAATCCCGCAGGTATGCAGGTCAATAGGTGCCTAAGACTCCTGTCCCCCTGTTCTGAGTCAGGATCCCAGTGAAGGTTCATGCTAGGGACCGCTCGTCTACCTGTAGGGAATTTATCCTTCTCCTCTGGTGTCATTTGGTCATGTACTTGACTAAGGTACCAGGTGTCCCCAAACTCTTGAGCCAGTACTAGAGCAGCCTCTCTGTCATTGCTGATTAGGGTCTGACTAAGTACTAACATGATATCTTTCCAATATAATTCAAAGAACTGACTCAGGCCCTGCAGAACATCTGTGTACTTGTCTGGGTCATCTGAAAATTTTCCTAAGTCTGTCTTGATTTGCTCTAAGTCAGAAAGTGAAAAGGGGGTCTGTACTTTGGTTTGGCCAAATTCTCCTCCTGCTGCCTGTAGGGGGCAGAGTTGGGGCATCCCCGCAGCCTGAGGTGCCTTGGCAGCTTGGCCTTCCCTGACTCCTCTTGGGTTATAGGAGCTGAGGAGACCTGGTCAGTATCAGTGGAGGGCGGAGCTACAGGGAGGCCTAAATATGAGGGTAGTCCTGAGGAGGGGCCAGTAGGGTGTAGGTTTCAGGCCTTCCATAGCCAAGGATTATCTCTCAAAGAAAAGAAAACTTGCACATATGGGACCTCAATCCATTTGCCTTCCCTGTTACAGAACAGGTCTAATTGTAGAGGGTGTTATAATTTATACTTCCTTTGGAGGCCAGGTTTCTGCACTGAACAGAGAGTATCGCAGCCACACTATTTGGCAAAGAAAAATGAGCTGCTGCTGCTTCAAATATCTTAGGTCAAATTGGTCCCAGTTATCCAGGATACACTTTAAGGGTGACTTTGCCTTGGGAAGAGTAGCACCGTCTGAAATTGAACACAGGGATGCCGGCATCCCCTGTTATTCCTTGCAACTGCTAGCCCTGGGGCATCCCCCAGTTATAGCACCTTGTAGTTTCCTTGCACCCTAGATGCATGATCATCTTCTGGGCCCTCCCATGTTCCAGGTTTAGTCATGCTTACCAACATCATGCAAACACACTCACTGTCTGAACGTCCTTATGGTCACCTTAAAGACATGGGGACTGCCAGGTTTAGTGGTCCTGTACCAGTGCATCCTTGAAGAACTAGGCCAGTGAGCTTCGGCAATGGATTCCAATATTCACTAGCAAGAGTTCAATTAACATAGGCCTGACCATAAAACTGTCCCAGGAAAATAAACTTCTTGAGATGGTCCTCTAAGCACAACAATCTTAAAGAAGGTAATGGCTGGCCACATGCCCAAGGTGGGAACTATGTCCTCGGGACCCAGGCCTTCTCCCCTACCCTATTCTTCATTATAGGAATATGCCCTAGGGTTGTGGGGCCTGTAATTAACTCTTTGAGCCTCAGACCCGTTCTGACTACGATATTCTTGATGGAGAAGTCCTGCTATATGGAGAGTCAATCCTAGGCAAGACAAATCATACATCATTGGATCTGGCATCACTCAGTTGGATTGGGAAATTGTGGGTGACAAGAAACACAACGTTTTATAGCCTCCAGTATCCACTGAAAGACTCTGGCTCTGTTAGGACATAACCTAGCACTGCTGACTAACGGAACTGGACCTGTGTATTGTAGGAGGCCCTCATGTGTAGGAAATGTCTTAGAGGAAACAGCTGGGAAGAAGTTTGCCTTACAGAAATCTGGACCCAGGACGTTGGGGCCTGAAAGGCATAGGTGGCTTTTTCTTTGGAGGTTTAAGTGGGGCCCCAACCTCAACCAGACTGAACTGGGAGTTCAAGATCTTGCTTTTTCCTCCAGCGGGCCATCGGCTTGGCCCAGAGAAAGAAAGAACAGCAAGAAAGGGAAGCTGGTTCGGAGAAAGCCTGACATCTATGTCTTTAGACCATGATTTTGAAAGGTTGAGCATGGCTTGCATAGGCAGCTGCCACTTCAGTGGCCGGGGCCCAGCTGTTGCCTCCATGCATGGCCCCATGCAGGCCTGGTGGTCTGGTGCTCTTCACAGGCAGTGCCCACCCAGCCTTGCCTGCACCACTGTGCCCAGTCTTTACCTCCTTAACAAATTTAAAAGAAGCGAAAGGACAGATTAGCTGGCAAAAGCAGTCCGATACCACTCACTGCTCTGAAGTCCAATGTTCTCCTGACTTGCTCGCCAGAAAGATGTAACAGGGCAGGGTGTGGGGGATGTGGGGGTGTCCCAAAGACCCTCTAAATTCCCCAATCCAAGGTTCTTGGCCACTCTTACCCCAAAGAATGGGGAAAGGGGCCCCAGAGGTGTGGTGAGTTTACTGTTTAAATAAATAGCATGGATCCAAAGAGTTTTGCAGAGAGCAACTTATTAGAAAGAGAGAAAGAGAGACAGCTCCCATGTTGCCATGGGAGGGGATCCAGAGAAGGATTTTATATAGGGAGGGAGTAGCAGAATTTTAACCCTTGAGTTATTCCCTCCCATTCATGTTCTCATCCAGTGAGAGGAGTTCTTTCAAAATTCCTCTGGAGTGATTGATCTTTGACTCTGATATCAGATTGGCTGCTTGGTCCACAACAGAGCCTCCTCCCAGAGATTTCCTCGGGCTTTTTGGATGCCCACCTGGATTTTTCTACCTAGCCCATGCATGGGAAACCTTGTCAAAGAACTTTACATTTGAAACCCCTCTGGTCTCCAGATGGAGAGGGTGGAAGTGGGAAACTCCTGCCTTTGAAACCACGCCCCTTGTGGACCCAGGAAGAGAAGTTTTTCTTTAACACAGTCCCTCAGAACCATATCAGCCTAGAAAGCTGATATGATTTTAGATTGCTGTAGTATAAATTAGAATGCATGTCTATAGCGAAGGATATTTTTTTCCATCTGCCTTTTGTTCTTTGTATATACTTCAGAGTTACTCTCAAGATGAACATTTACAAACTGAGTTTTCTGGGAGAAGAAGAAGGAGCAAAGAGAGGCAGCTATGGAAGCCATATCATATTCATACATAAGATACGCTAATTGTTTGGCTCCCTTTCAACATTTTTTATGTATTGTTCTATGTAAAGCTCCCTGCCAGCAGAGTGCAAAAGAGAAAAAGGACCACCCCATCATCCTTGCCCCATGCCTTCAATGCATGCATTCAGGAAATAGTTCATATAACAGTAATAATTAGAGCAGAGTAATAAGTACTCTGATAAAAGTGGCAAAGGGAAGGCTGAGAGTTGGGGAGTGCTAAACATTCACTAGGACAGGCTCAAAGCAGTGAAAATTTAGTTCTAGTTTTGAAAGTTCCAGTTTTGTAGAAGTTTGCCAGGTGGAAGTACTGAGAAAAAGCACTCCAGGCCAAGGCAGAAGTTTGTGTGAAGGTATGCTAGAGAGACAGAACATGACAACTGCAAATCATGGCACGCTGTCCTCCTGTGTCCTATCTTTTACTGGCTATGGGACCTTAGCAAAGTGTTTGACTTCCAAACTATAGTTACCTTATGTATCAAATGGGGGCCTTATTATTATTTTACATTATTAAGTAGAGATTTAATCTTCAAGCCTTTCATATAAGAGTATTTAGCTCACAACATAGTTGGAAGACTTAGTTGTATATAAAACACTAAATTACCTGGTGCAATCAAAGTTGTGCCCTCCACCCCCTCCTTCTCTTGTTTAGAGACAGCTGAAGACTACTCTAAATCTAGATGGGATTTAAGCCTTTCATGCATAGTACTAAAGCAGGCCAAGAAATGTTTTAACTGTTCTTGTTTAGAATGAAATATGAGATTCTATGCTTCTACCACCATTACCCTTCTTTCCAACCACCATAAGCTTTCCTTCTACTAAGGCTGTGTTGTTAGCTTATGTTTTGGGGCCAGGCTCTGTGAAAGGAGTTCCTCCCTCTTTGAGTTGTTCTCTTGCTAAAGAAGTTGACATTCTTACATTTACATGATAAGATCTGTGGCCGTTTTTTTTTTTTTTTTTTTAGCCATGCTTCCTGCTCTAGTCATTGCTTCAGTCTGAGCTATTGAACTGAGTCTTAGAAAACATTTTGGTGTGGAGGATATAGTAAAACCTTATTCATTATTTTGGGGCACTGAAATGCAAACTGAACATTTTGGAAGGAATTTATTATAGAATTTTGCACTTTTGTGGTTTTCCTTTAGTATTAGTAGCTTTTAAAATCCTTTTATATTTGGAAGAACTTGCCTCAAAATTACAATTTGATCATGCATGAGTTTTTCCTGTTGCAAAGATTGTGCCAATTTGCTGAACAATTGAATACTTTTTAAGTCATTTTCCCTACATGGATTTCAAAGAAAAGACCTTACACAGTGTTTTTGCAATGCCATCAGCATGTGGAAAAATTCTACGTTCCATGTAGGCAGTAGTAGACAGTAAGAGAATTGAGTTACTTTAGGTTTTGGCCATTTGAGGTTAGGGTGCCAGGCTAGGCCTGTTTGCTATGGAAGGCCCAGATCAGGTCAGAGATTGGTTCTTCCTAGACCATGAAAACCGATCCTGAGTAAGAGCTTTTTGTGAGAATTTTTCTTTTTGATCATTCATTCATTCAGTATATTTTTCTTCAATTTATTAATTAATTTGAATATTTCACTGATTGTGTTATGTATGAGGTTGGGGATACTGAGATAGATTCCAGTTCCTTAGACTTTAATGTGAATAAGAATGACTTTCCAGAGCTAGTTTAAAACTAAACCCTTAAAAGCACTGATTCGTTTCATCCAGTGTGGGGTCTAGGAATCTGCATTTTAATAAGCCTCACAGGTGATTCTGATGCTGCTGGGAGCTTTCTTCTTTTTTTAAACAATTTTTTTTCAGCATCAGTGTATACATTTACATAGACTTTTTGGAGAACAGTGTAATCTCTATGTCTAGGGCTTATCATATCTGGTCAAATATCTAGAAAAATCTAAACTCTAGTTCACTTCCTGCTTTTAGCCAAGTAGCTTACCTTAATGTTGCTTTATTAATTTATAAAATAGGGACTTGAACCAGATTTCTGTAAATTTCCATGCTATTCCTTAAATTGATGCTTTTTTGTTATTGTTGTTTTAGATAGAAATCCAGTAAAAGGTGTGCTTTGAGCACTCACAAAGTTATTCTTTGAAGAAATGCACTATTGAGTGATAGCTACCCAGAGTCCTGTGAAATCCTTATTCTCCTTAGGGTATCAGTACCCCTACTTTCTTTGTTACCACTTTCTTATGTTAAGAGGAATAATGAACCAAACTTGAAGTATTTAGTTTGGGCATTAAATGTTTCAATTACTTGTAAAAAAAAAAAAAAAAAAAAGAGGAATAATGAATAGACGACTTCAGAATGGGGAAGTGAGAAGGTGTGGTTGATGGAGACTACCTTTTTCATTAGAGACTGAGCAATGCTGCCGACTCTTTTAGACTGCATATGTAAATTACCAGCTGAATATTTCAGTGATTGGACTTCCTTGGAGAAACTCTTCTTGATCTCCTCCCAGCAGGGTTAAGTGCAGCCTCTGCTGTGCTCTCTACCTACTTTGTGGGAATCAGGCCCTATCCCTTCTCTCTCTGTGGTAATGGAGGCCCCATGGTCTGTCAGAATCATGGGATAGGAAGTGGGGCCTTCATCTCAGCCTCAAGAGGAAACCAGAGTCAAGAACACAGTACAGCCAGTGCTCGACTTACGACCATGACTGGGACCGGCAGACCGGTCGTAACACGATTTGGTCGTTAGTTGAGTAGGCTATATGTACAGTTGAAATGGTGCACGTGGAGAAGGTAGTGCTGCCGGAAGCTGGTGCGCACTGTTGTACGTCCAGCTGGGCAACGTTTGCGCTGCCAGACCCGGAGCAGTCGTGGCTAGCGATTATAGTCGTAAAGTCGAATGGTCGTAAGTTGCATAGGTCGTAAGTCGATCAATACCTGTAGGTGCTTCATAAATGTTTGTTAAATGAGTTAACTGCCACTTCCCAAGCCAGTGTTAAAACAAAATTGCTTTATTTCCTGTAATGCATTGCATAGTTTCCTCCTCTTTCGTAAATGTGCAAAACACTGTGCTGATTCTATATGCCTGCTTTTGAGAAATACAGGGCATTCAGGTATAATTATTATTTATAAACTGAAAATAAAAGAATTTGTAATAACATTATCAATTTTTAGCTAAGGGAAATAATGAATGTGATGCTGATGGCCCGTTATGCCACATAGGCACACAAATAATTATTTCTCCTCTTCCTAAGTGGGATGTAAGCATTTAAAGCATCTTCTTTATATGGATTTTGATTTCCTACTCAACAAAAAATATAAACAGTAAGGACTTTATTTTTCTTTCCAGTGAGATCACAGAGATAAACCAAGTTAGAGCAACTCTCTTGAATAGCTAATAGCTGTCGCCTGGGGAAGGAGAAAATTATTTTCTGCCTTCCATGTTGATGTATATAGAACATGTGTTCTGAGTAGCTGCTATTTTCACTGCCTCTTTTTCCAGTTGAAGTGCAACATAAACTATTTTAATTAATATTGTGTCACCAAAAGGGAATGAAATAGCCAATTGAATTCTGCCAAGATAGAGTCTTTTGATGAAAACATATCTTTATTGATTGTGGATGAAGAAAATCATTCTTAAAATGAAATCCAGAGAAAAATCATATCCCTCAGAGAAAATTTCTGAGTGGCAGGCTGAGATTAACATCATAAAATTGAATTTGTGCTGCAAGCCTTTGATGTAATCAGCAGCTGGGAGATGGTGTTGCCCTTGCTGTGCTCTCTCTGATTGTGCTGAATTATTGTATGGAATGAAATAAGTGTTTCTTGTGCCCGTCCTCCAAGAAATACAAACAAGGTATTACCAGATAGTTTCTTGCTAGTTAAAATGGGTTGGATCGATTCCAGGCCTCTCAGCCTCTTATACACCCATGAACTATAGGTGTTGACTATTTATTTATGCCCTAGAGAGAATTTCTTGATATCACTGGACAGTGACTTGTTTGGTCAGTAGAAATCAAGGAGAGCAGAGAGAAGAGGGATCCTTTTTGCCAGGGATTTTTTTTTTCTTAGAATAAGCAGAGGCCAGGATGTTGTAGAAAGTGCCATAGTGCCTTATACTGCCTGGTTTTTGTTGGCCTGTAAGTTCAGGCAAGCCCTTTCCTGTCTCCCTCCGCTAACTTTTATGTCATGAATTGCATTGAAATCATCCCAATGTGGAAATCTCACACTGTGCATTATGAATCTTTTTCCTTGATGCTAGTGTTACAATGAGATTTTTGGTGTTTTTATTTTGAGTCCGGATGCTTTAAAAACACTCTGGCCCATGCATATACTTCCACATATGTAATGAATAGGTTTTATAGATTAAGTAGAGACAATGCGCTTGTAAAAATACCCTTACACTAAAGAGTGATTTGGCATCCTAATTGCCCCTGTGGTTGGATCTAAGTTGTGTTTGTTTTGTTTTGTTTTGTTTTTAAAGAAATAGGTGGACTGGTTTGTCTGTATGGAACTGTAAACAGGTAATGATGTCATCATTATGAACTCTCACTTTCAAGCCTATAAGAAGTGGGATGGGCTTTGAGGTCATACAGATCTAGGGATGTAATCCTAGCCAGGGGATTTAGATTTACTGAGCCTTCTTTTCCTAATAACATTAATGGTAGGTGTATAAATTACTTGAGAAAATGCATGGGAAAGTCACCAGCACAAGGTCAACAACACAGTTGTCATTCAGTAAACATTTGTTAAATTGAATGTATAACACTGTGCCTTAACACAGGGAAAAAGAGGCAAGGACAGTGAAGGCAGAAGGTGGGATGTGTTTAGGAATAAGGGAAAGCAGGAGGAGCTGGGACTAGGGAAAATTTTGAGTAATAAAGTGGTGAGATAGGGACTATGAAACAGAGGTGGAGGTTGTCTTGGCTCGTGACAGAAAATCCACAGAGATGTTCAGTAAGGCTACGGTTCCTTCAGATCATGATCTGCAAATTTTGTAGTTCCTCTACCTCTTTCTCCAAACCACTGTGGGATTCTGCATTCATAGTCTTGCTGACAAAAGTCTGTTTTGGCCTAGCTTCTGCTAGAATCCTTTAGTGCAAAAGATGAGTTTAAAGTCTTCCCTGGCAGGCATTCCTGGTTGGTAGGGCAGAGTCAGGAAACACTAGAATCATGAGCATTAGGGAGGCATCTCCAAATAGGCCTTGTCCATATAGACCTATATTCCCTCCTATAGGAGTGCCTGCCATTTGCTTATTCTGGGAGGAAAAAAGGATTGTTATAACTGCAGAGGACTGCACTGAAGTTGAAAGAAGGGAAGTAGGTGTTAGGGCCAAGGAAGAAGATAACTAGTCCTTGGTAGAACACAGGATTTTTCCACAAGAAGCCAAAGTGTAAGGGATGAACCATTGACAACCATGGGAATGAAAGTTGCTTTGCTGTTGTGCCTCAGGAATGCCTATGCCAACCTACTGGATGTTGGTTCTTTATATACTTAGGATTTGACTTCTAGGTTGTGACTTCCTAGAGGGCAGGAACATGTGTTTTTTCATCTTTCATTTAGTAGGGCTTTACTAGTTACTAATTATTGAATTAATACATGAATATATTATTTTCTCAAGGAGCCTATAATGTAGATGGAAAGGAGATTTATTACGTAAAGAGACAGAATAGATTTTGTTATATGACCAATTGTGTGATTCAGACTAAAATTTAAATATGTGTTTCAGGAATTGATACATGTGTTACTGAGATCTACATCCTGACTAGAAAGAGACAGATTCTGTCAAATGGTGTATTACTTTTCTAGGAATGTATAACAAAGTGTTACAAACTGGGTGACTTATACAACAGAAATGTATTGTCTCACAGTTCTGGAAGCTGGAGGTCTGAGATCACAGTGTCAGCAGGGCCGGTTCCTTCGGAGGCTGAGACAAAGATTCTGTCCCATGTCTTACTTAGCTTTTGGTGGCTTGCTGTCAATCTTTGGTGTTCCTTGGGCTGGAGAAGTCACCCCAAACTCTGCCTTCACCTTTATCTGACTTTTTCTCTGTGTGTATCTGTCTGCAAATTTCCTTGTTTTATATGACCACCAGTCAGATTGCATTAGGAGCTCACCCCGATCCAGTATTACCTCATCCTCACTTAATAATATCTACAATGAGCCTATGTCCAAATAAGGTAATACTCGGAGATACTCCCAGTTAGGACTTCAACATATAAATTTTAGATAGGCTCAATTCAATTCATATTAGATGAGAATGTGGTAGAATTTTAAAAAACTGAAATTGCTTTTTAAATTTAAATTATTTTACTTTGCCAATTTGATACTTTTGAAGTTTTACCTTTATCTCTCCTAATTAATTCATTTAATAGATGGGATCTACTCTAAGTTATGAATGATGGAATGCAGAATTATAAAGGACAAGAATTCCATTTATCCTAATATTGTTTACTTAGCAGGATTTACATACAGATTTTGAGAGTTAAAAACCTTCTGATAATAGAGCCTAATATTTATTGAATGCTTACTAATTAATGATTTCCAAGGGTTATTTACTCACATCAACCCCAGTAGATTGATATTATTATTTATCCTGATTTTATTGATAAAAATCCAACACTGAGTTGTAAAGTAAGCTTCTCAAGGTTACTTTAGGTAAAATTGGCATTGGAATCCAGGTTCACTGATTGGAGGGCCTGACCCACGGGCACACGCTGTCTCCTTACTCATTATAGCCAGGGGCAGTAGATAATTGATCCCCTTTTGTAGATGACAAAATAAGCTTGCTGGGTCACAAAACCAGGAAATGTATAAGATTTGTGATTTAAACTTAGGCATTACAGGCATATGTCAGAGATATTTCAGGTTCTGTTGTGGGTTTGATTCCAAATCTCTCTAATAAGGTGAATATTGCAATAAAGCAGGTCGCACAATTTATTCTAGATTCCCAGTGCATATAAAAGCTTATTTAGTATACAATAATGTAATATATAAAATAACAATGTGCATACTATGATTAAAAATTATTGCTAAAAATGCAAATGATCATCTAAGCCTTCTGCAAGGCGTACTTTTTGCTGGGTCTTGCCTCCATGTTGATGGTTGCTGACTGATTAGGGTGGTGCTTTGCTGGAGTTTGGGGTGGTGATGGCAATTTCTTAAAATGTGACAGTAGTGAAGTTTGCTGCATTGATTGACTGTTCCTTTCATTAAAGCATTTTTTTAAAGGGGTCTCACTATGTTGCCCAGCCTGGTCTCAAACTCCTGGCTTCAGGTGATCCTCACACCTCAACCTCTTAAGTAGCTGGGATTACAGGCATGTGTCACTGCACTCAGGCCTTTTTTGAAAGATTACTCTGTAGTGATGCTATCTGATAGCATTTTACTCACAGTAGAACTTTTTACAAAATTGGAGTCAATCCTTTCAAACCCTGCTACTTTATGTAATATTCTGAATATTTTGTTTTCATTTCAACTCTGTTCACAGCATCTTCACCAGGAGTAGATTCCATCTCAAGAAACCACTTTCTTTGCTCATTCGTAAGAAGCAGCTTCTCATCCATTTAAATTTTATCATGAGCTTGTAGCAATTCAGTCCCATCTTTAGACTCTACTTTTAATTCTAGTTCTCTTGCTATTCCACCACATCTGCAATTACTTCCTCCATTGGAATTTTGACTCTCTCCAAGTCATCTATGAGAGTTGGAATCAGCTTCTCCCCAGCTCCTGTTAATGTTGATATTTTTACCTCCTGCTATGAATGACAAATGTTCTCCGGGTACCTAAAGTGGTGAATCCTTTACAGAAGGTTTTCAATTGACTTTGTCCAGATATATCAGAGGAATATCTACCTATGGCAGCTATAGTCTCACAAAATGTATAGCTTTAGTCTCACCAAATATATAGCTTAAATAATGAGTTGAAAGTCAAAATTACTCTTTGATTCATGGGCTGTAGAATGGATATTATGTTAGGAAGCGTGAAAACAGTATTAATCTCTTGTGTATCTCACAGCTTTTGGTTGACTGGGTGCATTGTCAATGAACAGTAATGTTTTGAAATGATTTTTTTTTTCTTTTCTGAGTAGTAGGTCTCAACAGTGAGCATAAAATACTTGGTAAACTATTCTGTAAATAGATTTTTGTCATCCAGGTTTTCTGCTTCCATATACAGAGAACAGGCATTATTCTTAAAGGCTCTAGAATTTTTAGAATGATAAATGAGCATTGGCCTCAACTTAAAGTCAGCAGCTGCATTAGCTCCTAGCAAGAGACTCAGCTTGTCCTTTGAAGCTTTGAAGCCAGGATTGACTTCTCCATTCTAACTATCAAAGTCCTAGATGGTATCTTCTTCCAATAAAAGGGTGTTTCATCTAGATTGAAAATCTGTTGTTTAATGTAGCCAGCTTCATTAATTATCTGAGCTTAGATCTTTTAGTTAACTTGCTGCAGCTTCTCCATCAGCACTTGCTGCTTCATCTTGCACTTTTATGTTATGGAGAAAGCTACTTTCCTTCAATCTTGTGAACTTGACTTCTGCTAGCTTCCAGCTTTTCTACTGCAGCTTCCTTACTTCTTTTAACCTTCATAAAACTGAAGAGAGTTAGAGTGCTACTCCGGATTAGTCTTTGACTTAAGGGAATGTTGTGGCTAGTTTGATCACTTCTCCTGATCATTAAAACTTACTCCATATCAGCAATTGTTTTGCTCTCTGATCATTCATGTATTCACTGTAGTAGCACTTTTAATTTCTGTTAAGAACTTTTACTTTGCATTCATAATTTAGCTAACTGTTTGGTGCAAAAGGCCTAGCTTTAGACCTGTCTTGGATTGTCTTGGCTTTCAACATGCCTTCCTCACCAAGCTTAATCATTTCTGCCTTTGATTTAAAGTGAGATAAGTGCAACTCTTCCTTTGACTTGAACTCTTAGAGGCCATTATAGGATTATGAATTGACCTAATTTTAATAGTGTTTTGTTTCAGAGAACAGAGGGGACCGAGGAGCAGAAGAGAGATAGGAGAATGGCCACTTGGTGGAACAGTCAGATTAGAAACTTAATTTACCAATTAAATTTGTCATCTTATATGGACATAATTTGTGGCACCCCAAAACAATGACAGCAGTAACATTTAAGGTCACAGACCACCATAACAGATACAATAATAGTGACAAAGTTTGAAATATTGTGAGAATTACCAAAATGTGACACAGAGACAAGAAGTGAGCACATACTGCTGGAAAAAAATGGCGCCTATAGATTTGCTAGAGGTAGGACTGCCACAAACCTTGCATTTATAAAACACACACACACACACACACACACACACACACACACACACACACAATTATCTTTCTCAGATAATTTCCTTGAGCTCCTTTTTCTTTCATAAAGCTCAACTTTGCCCTTTCCCAGACTATTTCCAGTTACTAGCTAGCCGTATGACACTGGTCAAGCCACCTTCCTCTGCTCTCCAATCTATCCATTTGTTTTTTCAAGCTTATTAAGGTAAATTTACAATACATTTAATAAACTTCACGCTTTTAAAGTGCACAATTCCAAATTGAGTGTACAGTCTTCACACCAAAGCTCTTTTATCTCCACCTAAATTCAACTTCCTTTTATTTAAAAAAAAAAATCACCACAATTATCTGAGAAAGACGATAACAATAAAATGAAATGTTATTCCCTCCCCTGAGGTAAATCCTTCCCAATTTTGGCTTCAAGCTCTAATTGCGTTTCCTCCCTGGACACTCTTGCGTTCACATTAACATAGCACCTATCACACTATGGGTTGATTCAGGGCAGGCCTGCCTGCCTCCTTAGACATCAGTAAGCTCCTTGAGGTTTGTGACTTTCTTTGTCTTTCTTATCTGCATCCCTAGAATCCTTGCACAGTCTCTGACACGTAGCAGATAATAAATATTTCTAAACTAAATATATGTAAACAAAGGCAACGAGACCAAAGAAGAGAGATCAGTTGAAGATAAGTAAGTATTATCAAAGGAAATAATTGAGTTGACAGAAGATGAAATCTGGAATAAAGGTAAAATTATTATCAAAGGAGACTAATATGGATATCTCAGAAGAAAATAATCTTAAAAAGAAGAAGAAAAAGTGATGGGATGTTGAAGTAATGAGGAAGCTCATGTCTGAGTGACTTAATTTTCTTGGTTAATTGAAAGAAAGGATCATCAACTAAGAGTGCTGGGATATGAGGAACTACCTCAGTTGGGGTGGGGTTTTGAAAGGTGGAGGGAAAGGATTTGACTATGACAGTGGATTAAAGCCATGTTTCCCAGTGTGATTTAGGTAGTACACACCAAGTATTTATGTTAATAGACAAGTATTTCTTTTAATGTGTATTTTGAAAAGTGTAACATGTACATTAAACCCCATGATTTTTTGGACACTTATGATTAAGGTGATTCCAAAAAAAAAGATACTTAGATAATTTCTTCTTACCTAAGTTTAATTAATACTTAAGGGGAGTTAATTTGAAGAGCGATATTAGGCAAACCGTTCTCCAGATTATTTTGGGAGATGAGACAGTTTTCCAGATTGTTTTTTGATATGGGAAAGAAAAACCTGACTCAAGACCAGAATTAGGTTTGCAGAATTTATGCATACACAGAACAATTGTTTTGTCTAGTAGTGTGAACACTTGGTTAAAATTAATCAAAAGATGACTCTGTGGTAAATACTTTGAGGGCAGGGATGGTGTTTTTCTGTTTTATTGCGTTCTCTGCAGCCCGACTCACCACCTGCTATATTTAGTTCTCAACGCATATTTGTTGAATTTAATTAAGAATGGTCTAGGACACAATGGTATTTTTTGTTCATGTTAGCCATGTTTAAATAAAAAAAAAAATGATTTTCACTGTAAATAGAGGGTTAAATGTAGTATAAAGTAAATACATAATCTACTTCTTAAGGCCTGAACTTTGAGTTTTAGACAGGGAGATTGTAGTTTCTTGAGTTTGTTTGTTCACTAATTGAATATAAATAAAAGTGAAGTTACCACTCAGAAAGAATTGAGCTGTTCTCTTATATTTCTTTTACCACATCTAATGCTCATCTCCTTGACGATGACTATAAGTGGGCACACTTGGCCTTTCTGTGAATGTGTCAGCCCTGTTGCGCTACAGCTTATTGTGTGAGGAGGTGAAGTTTGAAGGCAATACTTTGTGAAAATCTTTGACTCACAAGGCTGGAAGAGCTGTGAGCTGTGATGGAAACCTCATCCAGGTAGTGAAAGAGTTGTGATTTCTTGGCTCTTTTGCTTTATACATGCTCCAGGTCATGAGCGTTTAGAGTTCAGAGATTAATTTGCACATCTGTTTAATTCCTACTTTGACCTCTGGGCTGTTTTAACTTTGACTTTACCTGCTAAGATATTCTCTATCTAAAACACATTATTTTCTAGAGTTTACTAAGTAGCAGTGAATTACTCAGTAACAAGAGTTTTGGAGGAGCTTAGTGCTGATGTTGGTTAGGGGTTAATTCTGAAACAGTCATGCTCCAGTGGGTTGACCAGACAGAATGTTGTTATTTAAGTATCCCCTGGGCACCCTTTGACCTCGTAGATTTTTTTTTTTTTTACCTTTTCTAAAGAGTTATCTAATTACAATCTGTTGATAAAAGAATAACTTTGGCTTCAGGAGCATTTTCAAATAGATTTTGAGTGGATGGGGCTTCTGCTGAGACCCATGCCAGCTTAGACTGGCATGTTCCCATGGACTGAAAGTCAGGTTCCATGGACTGCAGAGGCTGCTTGCTTCAGAGTCCGCTGTGGTTACAGTAAATCTCATGCTGGCCTACCTGAACCCCCAGTTACTTTCTCCAGCTTTCTTCAGTTTTCTTGAACTTCTTGCTCCTTCACAAAGTTCAACTTTGCAGTTTCCCAAACTATTTCCAGTTACTAGCTAGCTGTGTGACACTGGCCAAGCCACCTTACCCTGCTCTCCAATCTATCCATTTGTTTCTTAAGTTTATTAAGATAAATTCATAATACATTTAATAAACTGCACACTTTTAAAGTGCACAATTCCAAATTGAGTGTACAATTTTCACACCAAAGCTCTTTTTAGCTCCACCTAAACTCAAAATTTAAAAGCAAAACTCCCTCCTGGGCTAAAGATGACCAAGGTATGTTTTTAGGGGGAAACAAAGTCCTTAAATAATTCGTTTTTGCCCCTCACAGTGCCTATGAGTTTTGAAGAAAGTAGGTGGGATTTTTCTCCACTTAAGAGGTGGAATTCACAGAGATCACATAACTGTAAGTAACAGATCTGAGATTCAAACCAAGGCCTATTTATCTCAAAGCTCATATTATTCATTGCTCTACTCTATTTACTTTCCTCTCAGTGTTTATTCGGGTCAGGATGTTATTGTTAAAATTCATGCGTTGTAACTAGGGACTTAATCCTTTCTGTTTCTAGTGGGCTATCCTCAGTCAAGGGGTGTGACATTTGTCTATGTTTGTGAGGTTAGTAAAGCAGACTCAGTGTCTGGGCGTGTCCCTGAAGACAGCTATTTATGACAAGGTAAACAATTCCAGTGCCCAGTAGACACCACCCACAAAGCCACATTTACATCATACTCATTATTCTGCTGCCCTCAGACAAGTCAAAAAGATAAAAACAAATTGTTACAGGGAAGAAGATGAAGGTGGACTGGAGGATGGGAGCTGTAATGGCGTGTTGTCCTTCCTTGTTCTTGCCAGGTATTGTATTTATGGAGAAAGAATCAGGAAGCGTCAGTCCAACTTTTAAAGGCAATGAAGGCCATGTTGGAGCCTGCATGAATAAGAGGTTTCTTGTTCTTGTTTGGTTGACTTTTTTTTTTTTTAAGAACAACCAAAATAACAAAGGAATTTCACATTGCAAATCCCTAAGAATTTCTGAATGGGCAAGTCAGGAGGGACATCTTTGCAATGATGTGCAGGGAGAAAGTTCTGGATGGGCTGTGAGGAGACCTGGTTCAGCTTCTGTCTCAGCCACTCATTTCTCTGATTTCTTTGGCCAAGTAACCAGCTTCCCTGGGCCTTCATTTACTCAACTCTAGAAGGAAGAAGTGCTAATTGTGATCTATAAGGCTCCCCTGTATCTTCAGCTTAGGGATACCAGAGACCCTACTATGCCTATCGGTCCCATTATATTTGAATTTCAGATTACCAATAAATATTTTCTTTAAGCATGTCTCATACAATAAACAATAATTTTTAGTGTAACCATGTCCCAAATCTACATAGTACATACTGTACAGAAAATTATTTGTTGTTCATCTGAAATTCAGATTTTACTAGGCATCTTGCATGTTTATTTGCTAAATCTTGCAACTCTAATTTGACTTGGAGTCATTGATTTAAAGATCAGTATAGAGTTTAGAAGCAATAGCAAATTGTATATTTTCACGGCCAAATATTCCAGCATATAGCCACAGTGTTTTCAAGAAAAGAAATTGTAGTGACAATATTATAAAAGTAAAGGAAGGAAATCTCATGCCCTTAAAGGGATTGCTAGAAAGTGACAGTCACAATCTCTATTCACAATACAAAATTATAGTAATTCGTTGCCTCATCCAGTCAATCCATTCCATATGTTGAGTGCCAATTATGAACAAGGAATAATGATAAAAGCTACCTATACCTATACTCCCATCAGTTCTCCAAGGCAATTTTATTTTCCATTTTGTAGATGAGAAAACTGAGGCTCAAAGAATATTTGCAAGTTACTAAGGTGTGGGAAAAGAAGGCAAAAATTTATCTGACTCGTTCTTTAATATTTTCTTGCCTCTTTTCTTTACAATAAAGTATATTTTGAATTGAAATAATACAAATACTGGTATGCTGGATACAACCTAATGATGAACCCAGAATCGGAAATTTTGTGTTTCTTTGTATTTTGGTAGAGCACAAAGAGGGGAACTGGGGTGGTAACATTCCCCAGAATGTACTTCTCCCAGAGCAAGACTATGCACTGGTCTTAGGAAGGTCACAACACCTTTCCTCCACTTCCTCATCACCAAAATAAGAGTTCCATTTTACATTCTTCATGTCTCTTCCAATTTCGACTAAACTCTTGCTTCAGTATCCAGGTCAAACACATCATGTAAGAAATGTTTACTGAATGTCACCTATGTGGCAGGCAGTGTGCCAGGGATAGGGATCAAACAGTGAAAAGACATGCCCACCTTTTCCACCTGTCATTTACAGTTTTGCAAAGTGTCTCCACAACAGTGATTTGAGAGGCCCTATAGTTTAGGAGGTAATTGGGAAGTTAATGTTGTTAGAGTAGGTAGCCTATTGCTATTTCTATTTATATTTAAATAAATTTTCACTTTAAAACAGAACAGCTTGGGAGCTTGCAGGTCATCCTGTGGGTCCGTGCACCAGTCAGTGGCTATCAGCAGGACTGCTTCACCAGGAGGTTTATTTCTTAGATGTAGATAGGGTTTTACGAACTCCGTAATGGTTTGAGCCCTCTACAGCTTTAAATTATTTCTATTTCTAGACAAGTTTTATTTAATTCAATGCTTCCCATCCTTCTGCACATCAAAGCATAAACATAGAAAATGATTATTTTTATATGCACCAGGTTGAAAGTTTCCGTTCGCCTCATCTTATGTACCATGGCATGCCCTAGGAGGCCCTGATTTAGTTAATTTCTATCACAGTAGAGTGTTGGTTACAGAAAGGAAGCACAGGGAACTCTGTCATTAGTACCCTGTGTAAATGAGAATAAAGACAGAAACATTACTGCAGACTCACTACAAGAAGTTATTCTTTTGATCTGAAGAGAACATTGATCTGATAAAGATTTTTATGTAGAACATCAAGTTATCGCTAGTACTTTAAAAATCGATATTAACATAGGAAATCATGATTTGGAACATCGAATATGGCTTCTTTAGAAAGCAAAAATATTCACTAACTTCCTGTATTTTGAATGGCAAAAAATCATTTGCAAGTAGCAATTTGAAAGGTCTTTTGTTTAGAAACAAAATGTGGAAATTATAAAAATGAAAGGTTTTACTTTATTAACTGTAAAAGGTAGGAAATCCCAAAATATGTCACAAATTCTGTTTGGTCTTATTTGATATACACCTAAATTTCAATATATACTACTAAAATAACATGTTTAAATTTAGTGTTATGTGTTTATTTCATAGTTATGTATAAATTGCATTGATCTTTATGTATAATTAAACTGTATAAAATTAGATTTATAACACTTTAATAATTATTGCTCCTAAAATAAATTTTTTCTTAAAATTATTTTTTCATTATGCCACCAAGAAACGACAAAATTATATACATACATAATGTAAAAATGGTGGGATATATATAAATGCAACTACATAACTTACCCAGTAATTCATTTAAATTGGTTGTTTTACCTACTGGCTGTGAGCTTCCTGAAGGCCCATTCATCCTGAGAATCCCACCTGGTATCTCAGTAGGCTGCAGTCAAGAATTTGTGTAGGAATTATTTGAGAGTTACTAAAGAGAAGTTTTGTGTCTGTATGTTCGGTTGTTTGTATACTTATTTCTATAGTTGTATTGATTATATGATAAAATATTGATTACATTGTTTACATGTTACAAAATGCAATATCAAAATGTACTTAGTACTAAAATGTAGGCTCTGACTTTATCCCTATCTGTGGTTATGATGCTTATTTTTATTTATTTTTATTTTTTGTTAGCCAAAAGGCCGAGAAGTGATGTTTCTTTCTCAGTGTTCACTTATTTTCTCCAGTGGGAGCATTTATTTGTTTATTTTGAATTGCCTTTAAATAGACCAGATTTTAAAATTATCCTACAAAATCCTACCAGCTTGTTTTAGACATCCAAAATATCATTCGGGCACTCAAATTAGGTATATAATAATTGTAAATTGAGGGCTATGATAGAGGTTTGTAATCCCTTTCCAAAGACTTCTTTAAAACTTGTCTAGACACTTAATTATTTGAAACATAACAAGTTGTACCTCTGTCAGGAACATAACTTTCTCCTCCACACCGCAGAGATTCTAATGTAGAGAATTTTTAATAAAACGTTTTTTCCCCTGAGGTTTATTTTCACTTAGAGATTCCTAGGTAATTATTAGGGATATCAGAAGATGTGGATTTACTTCCTATCATATTAATAACAGGATACTTTGTTTCTGTCGTTACATTTTAAATTTTGCGGCAAAAAATTAAAAAGCATCTAAAAACAGTGACTTCTGATGTGCAACCTTTTCATCAGTTCTTCCTCCTCGCTGTACAATTCATTTGATCTTTCTCAGAATCTCAGAATTAGAAGTGATCTAAAGAATTGTCTAGATCAGGCCAGGCACTCTGGCTTACCCCTGTAATCCCAGCACTTTGGGAGGCCAAGGCTGGCAGATCACTTGAGGTCAGGAGTTTGAGATCAGCCTAGCCAACATAGTAAAACCCCATCTGCACTAAAGATACAAAAATTAGCCAGGCTTGCTGGCAGGTTCCTGTAGTCTCAGCTACTCAGGAGGCTGAGCCAAGGGAATAGCCTGAAACCAGGAGGCAGAGTTTGTAAGAGTTCGCAGTAAGCAGAGATTGTGCCACTGCACTCCAGCCTGGGGGACAGAGTGAGACTCCTTCTCAAAAAAAAAAATCTAGATCACATTTCTCATCATCAGCTTTCTTATAAGTGAGGAGAGATGATTACATTAATAATCCAGGGCCACTTGCTCTAAATCCTATGGGAGCTTATAAGTAATATATGCAAGGTAATATAATGACAGCATAAGATTTATAAGTATACCCATATGCTTTTATTTACATCATTGTATTTGTTCCTCATAAGAATAGTGAGATGTAGGCAGCTCAGGTGATAGTAACCTCATTTGACTAATTACTGTATTTACAATGTGGTAATAAAGGTTATAGGCGGTAAAAGCAGCCCTGGGCATACTTCTCTGAATTTCAGGTATGTTGCACTACACATAGCAGCCTGGATTGTTGAATATCAATTCTAGTTGTGATTTGATTTTTTGTGGCTTTTGCCTTGGTCCATTTGGTTTTCTAATTTGGTTGTGTTAAGAATCCTGTGGCTATAAAGATTTTTAACCTGTGAAATGCTTTGATTTACTTCTTTCTCCCTAAACTCCAAATTCCTTGTATTTTAACCGATATGTAAACATTTGTAAATATTTGAATGGGTGGACATTTTATCACACATAAGTCTTTAGAACTATATTGTATATTTTCATTCATTCATTAATTCATCACATAGTTATTGAGTGTCTACTTTTGCTGAAACTGCTCTGGGCCCTGCGATTATAGCAATAGACAAATGAGACAGAAGTCTCTGCTCAGAAAATTTACCATTTACTGAAAGTGAAGTTGAAGTGAGTTTAACTTGAATAAGAATAAAGCAGAAGTGTCATGGTGAAAAAGTTTGACATATGGATAACCCTTTCTATGACCCAGAAACATGGGAGCCAAAATAAAAACAATAGTAGTCAGTTATGAATATTACTCTCTGCTCCACATTGTGTGCATGATCTCATTTCATTCTCTCAACAACCCTGTAAGGTATCTATCATTATTATTATCATATTGTAGAAGAGGAGACTGAGGCTCAGAGGGCTACAATGGCTCAAATTTAAGTCTAGCCTGATTAAAGTTTACACTCTTAATCCATTCCCTCTCTTTTGGTATACAGAGCTTAAAAATGATGAAAAGGGGCATTTACTCAACCAATATTTATTTTGTTCCTATCATCAAAGCACTGTTCTTTGGGCATTGTAGGAACTTTATTAGTGATTAAGAAATGATTTTCATATTTCAGAGGGGATGTAGAAGGAAGAAGCATCAAAATCTGTTGAATCAATTCTTTGCAGCAGAAAAGAATATTTTCTACTGTGGGGTAGGCAATATGCTACATAAGGACTGATCTCTATCTTTGGGGGAAGGGTATCACTTCATTAAGGGAGACATCAATGCAGAGTGGGTAACTTTCAGAGACATTCAAAACCAGAATATGTGTGGCCAGTTATTGGGTAGACAGTGTTGCAAACATTCAAGTAAGATAAGCTAATTTTTCAGAGCAATAGGAATATAAATACCGCATCTTAAGAGTTGTTTATCCCTTAGTGTAAGGTTAATCATTAAAAATATATTAATTCTCTAGCAAATGTTCCTCGGAATTTCTTTATCCTACTGTACTACTCAGCAGGCTAGATGAATTTCTTTGACTAGTTTCCTAGATAAACTTTAAAAAATAACACAAGTCCTTGGACAAGAGCCAAAGTGCACAAAAAATGCCCAGTTTCCTTTGGAGCAGTGTGACCCAGGAGCTTTCCCTTGTGCATTCTTGGCTGAGCACACGTTAGCCAAGCCAAGAGTGAAGGTCAAATGATTTTTGTATGGTGATTTTCATTGTCTTAAAACTAAAAGCTGTGGTGAAAAGAGCAATACAAAGTCAGAAGCAGTTATTTCTTTCTTTTTTTTAAATTATACTTTAAGTTCTGGGTTACCTGTGCAGAAAGTGCAGGTTTGTTACATAGGTATACACGTGTCACAGTGGTTTGCTGCATCCATCACCCCATCATCTACAATAGGTATTTCTCCTAATGCTATCCCTCCCCTATCCCCCCACCCCCTGCTATCCTTCCCCTAGCACCCCAACTGGGGGGCTGCGGTGTGTGATGTTCCCCGCCCTGTGTCCACATGTTCTCATTGTTCAACACCTACTTATGAGTGAGAACATGCAGTGAGGAGCAGTTTTTCTTAGGAGCAGAATGTTAAAACACGCCCATGTGTGTCCTTCTCACTACCTGCTTTGCAATCTTCACTTGTACACTGTGTATCTCAGAGTATATTGGACATCTCAGCATCTTTTATTCACTCAGGCAGGTGCCATTAGAGGAGGTAATTGTCCAGGGCTGGAGGACTGCGGAGCTCTCAGGAGTGATATTTAGGTAAATTTGCTCTTACGCTGAGGGTAAGGAAGGACAGATTGTGCAACTTTAATGGCAGGTTTTGTGGGGTTTTTTGTCTCCTTTCTTTTTGCCGATTCACTTTTTTTGTGCGTGCCTACTTCAGTTGAAAATCATTATGTTCCTACTTTCTTCATTTCATTCTCCTTCCCTCTCTCAATTCTTGATTTTAATATAAGTGAGCTGTTAAACGAGCTGTTACTTTACTCAGAATTTATGTAGGTTTGTCCTATGTGCTTTCATATGTAAGATTGTATCTGCTAATTCCCCAAGAGTACATCCAATATGAAGTTTTTGCTGAAATAAATGTGTGTGTGCATAATTTTACATATTTTATTCCATTTTAACGGTCACAACTGTTTGTGTTTCTATTTCACGTTCATTCAAATTTAGTAATCTATGTTTTCTGGCTGGGTACAGTGGC
>NW_022436977.1:11770046-11849108 GCF_009761245.1 Sapajus apella
TCTTTGGAGAATATTCTTTTCTTGAATTTTTATTTTGTCATGAGGGTGGAATACCATCAGTAATCATCTGCTATTATGGCATTTTTCTTTCCCAAAGGTATTAGTCAAGCAGATTTCTCTCCTGATTCTTTCATTTTTGTATCTTCCTAACAGATTTGAAAGACAATGTCCATATGTTGCCTTAGTGACACAAAACACACATACTTGTACACATGTAAAAATTCAGTGTTAATGATGTGCTATGTTATAAAGCATAATTTTTTCTCTCTCACTTCCAATTTCAACCCCTATTTTTTTGTGTGGATAGGTTCTTAATTTCGAAATGTCTTATTTATGAAATGAGAGCAAGCAGCATAACTATAACTTTTATGATCACTTCCCAATCTTTAAAGCAAATCTTGGCTTTTAGTAGATGATTTCCAAGCATATGCAGTGTGGTTGCCTGCTTCCAATGGTGCTGACCACGTTTTTAAATATTTCATACTTTTAGTGTTGATGATTTGCATTGCAACATTCACAAACGCTCTTCTATTTTTCTGGGAATAAAATCCTGCACACAGAGAGCTGGTTAAAAGTAGAATGCATTACTTGACCTCTAATAAAAGATTTCCAAAACTTATTTGGCACAATAATACTCAAATGCCCTTCAAACCCCTTATTTCTTTTTAACATACAGAATTGTTGCTTGAGTACGGAACCAGGGTTTTGTTGTTGTTATTAATTCTTTTTTTCTTTAAGAGACAGGGTCTTGCTCTATCACCCAGGCTGAAATGCAGTGGTGCTAATGGCGGCCTCAAATTCTTGGCCTCAAGTGATCTGCCTGCCTTAGCCTCCCAAAGCACTGGGATTATAGGCATGAGCCACTGTGCCTGGCCCCGTGGTTGTTGTTTAGTTCCAAGTAGCACTCTAGAAATAATGTAAGTGTGAGCTTTCCATAATTTAGAATAAAATCACTCCTTCCAAAAGGTCTCTCTTTCTCCAGAAAAATCATGAGATGCAAATGAGACTAAAGTGCCAATGGGAGTTTGGAATAACTGAATTAAGAAAAAATTGAGCTGTGATTCAGTTCAATGCCTTAATTGATCGTAAGCTAAAACTAAAATCTAGATAAGTCTTCAATGTAGACAAATTATGTTAATGTCTAGTTATAATGAAATGTTTGCTTTGATTTCCATATACATAGTATTACCACTGCTCATTCCGGATGACAGGAGAAGGCTGGCTTCTTTGTTGTGGAGAATATCAAGATGTCCTCATAATTGACGCCAAAACTTTGGCTGTTGTTCACAGTTTTAGATCATCTCAGTTTCCCGATTGGATCAACTGCATGTGCATTGTTCACTCCATGAGAATTCAAGGTAATAGTTGGATATTATCTGACAGTAAGAGATCACATATAAAAATATCTACTTTTGAATTATTTGTCAAATTATTGGGCAAGAATTCAGAAAGAATGCTTCTTTATGTTTACCTATTAATGAGGATACGTCTGTAATATGTCTAATCAAGAAAAACTAAGAACACCCATGCCAGTGGTTCAAAACATTGGAAAGTCAGCAAAAGGTTATGATGAGGTGGAAAGAGGAGAATCTGTTTTTTTCTTTTCTTTTCTTTTGTTTATCGAGATGCAGTCTCACTCTGTTGCCCAGGCTCTAGTGCAGTGGCATGATCTCAGCTCACTGCAGCCTCCACATCCCAGGTTCAGGCAATTCTCTGCCTCAGCCTCCTGAGCAGCTGGGATTACAGGCACATGTCACCATACCTTACTAATTTTTGTATTTTTAGTAGATATGGTGTTTCACTGTCTTGATCAGGCTGGTCTTGAACTCCTGACTTTGTGATCTACCCGTCTCAGCCTTTCAAAGTTCTGGGATTACAGGCATGAACCACCACGCCTGCCCAAGAATCTGTGTTTTTATAACCAAGTTCTGCTTGTTACATTTTCAGAGTGACAAGCAGGTTTTGTTGTGGATTAGCAGGACTCCTGGGATCTTGCCCTGCTATATCTTCTGGATGCAGTATTGATAATTCAGTTCCTGTAATGAGCGACTGCAAAGGGAGGTGGAAGTTGGGTCCTCACTTACTTCTGAAATAGGAAGGCTTCGTGTTATGATGATTCGCAAGGCAGTTCTGCTTCTAGTAGTGCTCTCCTATCTAGTAATCACTTTGAAACTTTAAAACAGATTTCCAGCATGATGTAGAATGTTTATTTTTTCTAATTAAAAAGTAACTCGAAAGATTAAAATTTTCCATCTACACAGCCCCACATAATTCTCAAATGACTATGAAATGATTTTTACATGCCCAATTATATCCATGGTCAGCTTATATGTGACTTTTGTTCTTTTCACAGAAGATTCTCTCTTGGTGGTATCAGTAGCTGGTGAGCTCAAAGTGTGGGATCTCTCCTCATCTATCAACAGCATTCAGGTTGGCTTGGGAACCCTACTCTTTTTTCTCTACAATTTCAAGCCTATTCATCAAAACTTATCAATTACAAGGCTATTACATGCTTATTGTTAAAAGTTCAAATAATATAGATGTGTATAAATTCTACCTCCATAATCTCCCCCCATCCAGCTTCCCAGGGGTGACCATTGGTACAACTGGCTTATATCCTTCCAACCTCTCCTCCATGTATATATAAATATTTTCATTTACACACACACACACATACGCACAGAGAGAAAGATTACATTTTTAATTAAAAAAAAATAGCGGAGTATCTTTCAGGTCCCTACAGCAGAAATCCCCCTTTCTTCTGAGTATGTGTTAACAGTGGCAGGCAAATAACTATAAACAACTGAGAGGCATGTCCCTGGGGGGTCCAGTATATTCACATCTTCCCTGACATTAGGCTACAAGTTGAGATGATGGACGAAAGAACAACCATACTATTTGTGTTGATGACAAAATTATTTAGGCTTCCCCAAGGAGCTCTGGGATTTCTTTAGGAATTTATTGGCTGAGGAAGCCTAGGAATTTTGTTGGTATGCTGAGCTCAAGAAATACACATCCAGCATTATCACAAACTTACTGGGAATATAGTAATCTACTTGCCATGTGTTGGCACTTTGTTCATTTTTTTTCTTAGCAGTTAAAATACTAGGTGAGGCATGGTGTCTCACGCCTGTAATCCCAGCCCTTTGGAGGCCAAGGCAAGTGGATGACCAGAGGTCAGAAGTCTGAAACCAGCCTGTCCAATATGGTGAAACCTTGTCTCTACTAAACATACAAAAAAATTTAGCTGGACATGGTGGTGTGCACCTGTAATCCCAGCTACTTCGGAGGTTGAGGTAGCAGAATGGTTTGAACACAGAAGGCAGGGGTTGCAATGAGCCGAGATTGTGCCACTGCACTCCATCCTTGATGACAGAGCAAGACTCCGTCTAAAGAAAAAAATAAAATAAAAAAATACTGTAGGGTTTTTTAAGTCATCATTTTACATTTTTTGTTAGACCTTTCTGCTATGTCTAACGGTCTGTAGCTTATTCTTAATCTTGACATTCTCAGCATCCAGCCATAGTTCCCCACAGAATGTTTGTTAAATGATTATATATCATGAGTTCTTGAATCCAAGAGGATTTCCTGATCACAGCTTTTTTTTTTCCCGAGAAATACATCCTTTGTTTCTTTAAAAACATTTTTTAAGACTTTTCAGGAGTACATATACAGGTTTGTTATAAAGATAAATCAAGTGTGGTGGGGGTTGGGTGTACAGATTATTTTATCACCCAGGTACACAACTTCTATTGCAAAGTAAATTCTTAGTTCAAAACACTCAAAAGGAAACAAATACTTTTCATTTTATAATGGTGTGATCTACTTGAGATGTATGGGAAGCAGGTCTTCTCATGGCTGTGTATAAATTACCTGAACTAGCACTAAAAAATTTTCTTTCCTTTTGAAGGAAAAGCAAGATGTCTATGAAAAAGAATCCAAGTTTCTTGAGTCCTTGAACTGCCAAACAATACGATTTTGCACATATACTGAGAGACTTCTTTTGGTGGTATTTTCTAAATGTTGGAAGGTATTATAAAATAATATAATAAATATAAGTGATATACAAATGTAATTTGGCTTTTTTGTTTTGTGCAATAATATTATGATTTAAATATGATATAAATTCTCTATAATAGTATTACCAGAACATGGAATGATGTGTCTTTTATGACTGACATATTAGTTTTAAACTCTGTAATAAAATTGGGATAGATTACTACATATTTAACATCATGGTATGCAGCAGTTTTGTATCTCAAGATACTAGATAAGTAGTAGTCTATCCTAATTTTATTAACAACAAACCATAATAACACTGAATATTTAGCTCTAAATTATTTTCAAAATTTGGTGTCTACACTTCAGAACTAAAAATATACTTTTTACCTACATAGTTGATTATACTTTTAGATGTTTGACTTTTTTATTGGTTTTAAGAGGGAATCACATTATCTTCTTGAGAATATGTTCACTGACATTTCCAAGAGGAAAAAAAACCTAAGTTGTCATCATTTCATAGCATTTATTTTTCTTTAAAGTTTTGTATAACGGGATCAGCTAACAAAACTCGACAGTCTTACTTGTATGATGATAATGTATTTTTGAACAAAGATTTAAAAGTATATGGTCTAACAAAAGATTTATGTGATATACATTTTTTATGTGCATAATAAATTTTCAAATGTAAAACTTGGTCTACTCATCATGGAAATAATAAAATTACTTAGAAATTTGGGGATTCTGGGTTTCTATGTTTAGTGTACACACTTTGGAATGAAATAGCCAGATGAACTTTATCCACTGAAACCTACCCTAAGATAAATATAAGTAAATAAGTGATGGTAAAATATCCTCTTAATATATGAGTACAGTCTGGTCTGTTATTAACGCTTACTATGATGTTATATTATTACTATCAGAATTTATATTTACCTTATTGGCAGATTAGATTTTAACCTTTGACAATGTGCATCAACTTTATATTTTAGGTTTATGATTATTGTAATTTTTCCCTTCTGCTGACTGAAGTTAGTAGAAATGGGCAGTTCTTTGCTGGTGGAGAAGTGATTGCAGCTCACAGAATCCTCATATGGACAGAAGATGGTCACAGTTACATCTATCAGCTGCTGAACAGGTGGGCTCAGATGGGAGCGGCATACAAAACATTCAGGTAGAAAATGAACTTTGGGAGGTTTATTATGTAAAAATCCCTGCATGCTGCCCATGATCAAAAACCAGAACAAAACAACTTTGGCACTAGAAGATTTACTCTGGGCTTCGTAGGCTTCAGCCTTTGTACGAAACAGCAGGGGATGGAGGAATGAGATTAACCATGTATAACTTGTACAGCTGGTGCTGGGTTTTCAAAAAGTCACTTGTAATTATTAACCCAATAATTTCTAACTAGAGTTTAGAAACTTGAACGATACCATCCGGCTTTTGAAAGTGGGAGGGGGAAAAAAACAAAGAACCCCAAAGTTCTAAACTTTGCTTTTTATTTTTGCCACGCAGTGGGCTTTCAAAAAGTATATACCCTTCTGATGGAAGAGTGCTTAAAGAGACCATTTATCCTCATTTACTGTGCTCTACTTCTGTGCAGGAAAATAAGGTAATGTAAGAAAAAAGTAAGCGCCTCAAAGCTGTTTCACTCAGTTTCTTGGATAAGTGCTGCTTTGTCTGTCACAGAGTCAGACTTGAAAAAAATTGAATTGAAGCATCCCATCAACTTGTTAATGAGAAAATCAAGTTTAATTGTCAATGGCTACCAAAGAGAAAACTTTGTCTTTAAAAGTCTCCTATTTAAGACTGTATTTTAAGTTTATAATGAAACAATATATATTCATTACAGGAAAATTATAAATGTTGGAAAGAAACAGAATTGCTATTTTCACTGCAATAAATATTCACTAAGTGGTTTTTTTTTTTTTTACTTATTTCGATTGGAAAATTTTCAAATATTTGGAAAAGTTGCAAGAGTATTGCAGTAATTACTCATATACGCTTTACCTAGATTCACCAATTATTAACATTTTTCTATATTTACTTTCTCATTCTGTCTGTCTCTGCATTTGTGTGTGTGTGCATGTAAATATGTACAAGCACATACACACACACATCACACTTTTTTCACTGACCCTTGTGACAGATGGTTTGACAAAACATTGTTAACATTTTATGTATCTACTCCAATTTTAAAACTTTATGAAATGTTTTATATTGGTTTTTTTACTTAATCATAAATTGATATCATTTTCAGATGTATTTAACTATTCTCATGAATAAACTTTCTTGTTAAAGCAAATATAATTATGCTGTTGGCAGAGAGTTGAGAATATAATTGTGAGCTTGTTACTTGACTGAATCATACTTTTGACACCCCAGTAAGCCTGAAAATTTAAGGAGTTATTTCATTTCAGTAGTGTTATCCAAAGTGTTTTTTTTTCTTAAGCCTTTGGACTTTGTCATCAGTTAATTATCTAAAAATGTACTTCATGGAGAGTGGAAGCGTTTTGAATTATTGATGTGTCAACCAAGGAAGCATGCTACTTTTAACAGAATGATGGTTCGCTTAATCAGGCAGCATAGCTGTTGGAAATCCTATAGTTCAGTGATTGTTCCTTTAACATGTCTGTGAGGTTTTGCTGTGAAAACTTGATTAAGAAACTGTCAGCCAAAAAATTAGAACCCCAAGTGCCACTGGGGCACAAGCAAACTTTATAATTATGGCATGCATCAATGACTATTTCTTAAATTATTTGTGGGCAGCAATAGTTTCTTGTTTTGCTGTTGATCACAAAAGCAGTATTGGGGCTTACTCAGAAAGGCATATTTAGTTATGTTTTAAAGAATCTGCTCTTTCCTTCTCTTTAGCATTTTTACAAAGCACAGTTTGCCCTGAAAGCCAATTATCAGTTGTGCCCTTTTGGGGCTTCTCATTTCTACAAATTTAAATGCTAGATGTAACCATGAGGAAAGAATACAACTAAAAAAATAATCTCATGGGGAGTTACCTTGCTTTGTTTCTCAAAATGTGAAAACAAACTTATGGGTCTTTTACCAATAATACTTGTTTCAACAACCATAGCTGTTTCTGTATCTTAAAATCGAGAAATGCCTAGAAACCAGTGAAATATGAATAGAATATTTGGAAACTGGAAAAAGCTTATCTGCCTGTCCTTACTTGCCTTTTGTCCAGCACATAAAGTCAGACTTTCTTCCCCTTATTCAAGCACCACCAGTGTTCACTAAATCTAACAGTTCCTAATGTCTCTTGAAGTTACCAGGTAATGAAGGCATTGTGGTAGGATGAGATGAATTTGATACATGCAGTGAGCTTATATAATACTGCTCTGTAAACAGGTAGTATTGTCCAAACTCATTTTTTGGAGTTATACCACAGAATTAAATCTCCAGGTTTGACAGTAACTGGTTCTCAGAGTTACCGTTTGTAATGCCCATGAACATTATTTGCTGATGGAGCTGCAGTGGTGAGAATGGGGATTCATCTTTCCTTCCAGTAACTGCATAGGATCTCCCTGGCTTCAAATAATAGCTGGTAATTGCTGAGGCCTGTGGTGCAGGGGTCCTGGCTGTGGAGATAAGGAATTGGGCTTCCCAGGGTCTCAGCCACAGAGTAAGGCTGCTGTGCTGAGGTGGGAATAGCTGGAATAAAAACAGCCTAAGGTTCGCAAATAAAAAATGTGTGTGCATGAACTAAGAGTACTGATGTTGATGATGATGATGGTGATGATGATAAACAACTTTGTTTCAGTTCTTATTATTGTCACACATACAAACAACCTCATTTACTTTAGCTTCCCCCAAGATCCCATTGTGAAACTGATGTTTGGGGAGGTGAATACCCAGGATTTGAACTCAAGTGGCTTAGTCCAAACCTGGTAATGGGTTTTGGAGTGAGTTTCTCAATTCTTCTGAGAAAAGAATAACAAGAATTGTTAAAATTAATTGAATAGGGACTAAATGTCAGGGACCATTCTGAGCACCTTATCTTTATCTACTCATTATTTCTCACACCAATACCATATATTAGGTGCTTTTACAGTCTTCTTTCACAGGTAGGGAAAATGAGACAGTAAGGTGTACCAAATTGCCTACAGTAAGCAACGTGCTCTTTTAATAGAGCTATCATGTGGTAAAGCCAGGATTTGAATCCAGGCAGTTAGCCCAGGGATTTCAGTTCTAATGGCTATGTTTTATTACCTCCTGGAGGATGGAGACTCTCATGGACACTGTAACGAAAAATCAGAATTCACGTGGTAAGGGACTATGAAGAGGTTTTCAGGTGAAAAGCAGAACTAGAGGCAACTGTTTGGGAGGAGGAGGAGCCAGGGACCAAGGGGTGAATGTGAGCACGTGAGAGGCGGCAGTGTAGAAGGTGAAGGCAGCTGGGATGAAAGCAACAGGGAAATTCAACTGCAGGGGCAAAGCACCAGCTGGGAGGAGTACTGCCACCAACTTGAGTAACCCACCAGCCTTTTGGAGCTTCCTTTTCAAATCAGAATAACCAGAGAGTTGGAACAATCAGTTCTAAATGCATACAATGGTAGGAGAGTTTGAGTAGCCAATTTAACCAAATTTTATCAACACCATTTCAAATAGCTATAAAAATCATGGCTGTAAGACACCAAAGTGCCCTCTGAACCTCAAAAAAATTTATTTAGAAACTGACTTTATTGGAACCATTTTCCGTGATGCTCTTATTCCTTGGAACTACAGGGAATTCATTACACACCTTGGTTGGATGACCTTGGATTGGTTTCTTATTTTCTTTCAGAGTTTTCTTATTTTCATATCGGGATAATAACAATGTTTACTTACTATAGAGCTTTGTTGTGAAGATTAAAGGTAGCTAATTTTGGCCCTTAATAATTACTAATGAATAGAACTTTTCACTAATACGTCTAAATCCAGACCTTAAAGCATGTATTTTGTGACTAGGAAGCATCACTTTTCTGGACTTCTTTAATTCTAGCACCAGCAGTTGGCTTTCTTTTTAGGATGACTTTTATTTCTGCACTGAAGAGAGTTCAGGCTTTGTTTGTGTAATCACTTAAATGATTTTGATCGCTTATGCATAATCTCTATTTTCAAACCTGCCCAAAGAACAGCTGTACTGCCCTGGGAAGGGCCAGGGATGCTCTAAGCACATTCACTAGTGAAGGTATAGCTTTAAGGGCACTGGTGCCCACTATTCATATTCTGCTTCAGCAAGATCATAAATTATATATAATATATATACAATGTTAAATATACATAATTTATATAATGAATAACATTATATATATATACACATACACACACACATTATAAATTATGGAATCATTTTCCTTTGTGGCCACTTGAGAAATCTGAAATCAAGTATATTTAATCTAAAAAATAGTCAACAAAAAGTGGGAAACATATTAATAACATACAATTACTATATAAATATTAGTTGTTGCTGTTTTAGCTGACCATTAGAACTACACAGGAACTATTGTATAACAGTTACAATTATAACTATTCAGGACCTGGGTTCCTGAATCAGAATTACGGAGTCAAAGCCCATTGCTACCTCTAATCACCTGAGACAGATCAATCTCTTCAAGTTTTCTTGTCGGTAAAATGAAAACAACGCTAGTACCAATTTTATAAGGTTCTTGTGAGGATTATTTAACTGAATATGTAGAAAGCCCCTTGCAGTAATGTGTACACATAGCAGTATATATGTGTGTCTGTGTATATATATACACACACACACACACAAATAACATGGTCAGTAAATGTTAGATACTCTTATTAGCTTTCTGAAGTCTATGACTTCGCTTCTTGTTTTATAAAGCCTCTTTAGTCCTAGATCACAGATTACTTCTTTGAAATTTTGAAATAGTTGTAAATAAATTGAAAAAACTTACTTCAGTTATTAAGTGTTATTTCTCTGTTTAAAAACAGTGGCCATCTCTCTATAGTTAGAATATTTCCTACATAAAAGCTCACTTTTTGTTTCGGAACAGAGCCGTCCCCTTGTCATGGGCTACATGAATGAACGGAAAGAGCCTTTTTACAAGATACTCTTCTCTGGAGAAGTCTCAGGAAGAATTACTTTGTGGCACATCCCCGATGTTCCTGTGTCCAAGTTTGATGGTTCTCCTAGAGGTAATTCAGTTTCCATTTCTAGTCACATGTCTTCTGAGAACTAATTTGTAATTAACTCATTGGTTCTTCTAAGGTGAGCAATATGGGACCACAAACAGGAAAAATTTATTGTGTACTATTATGTATTAAATGACAACATAAAAGCAGGTATAAACGCAAAGCTTATAGATCTTATATAGTAACACAACCAATATAATTTACGTTAACATCAACTGAACTTAACAAGAGATAAATGCTGGCAACATGAATAGGGGATAGACTGTTAAACTGTATTCATATTTTTGAAGGGAGGGTGCCTTGATATTTTCCATGTCTGTGATGCATTGATAAACCAAATTTTCTTTTTGTGTTTGTTTTCTTTTTAGAGATACCAATAACTACCACCTGGACTCTTCAAGATAATTTTGATAAGCATGATACCGTGTCGCAAAGTATTATTGACCATTTCTTTGGGCTTAAAGATGGGGCAGGAACTGCTGTAGTCACTTCATCAGAGTATATTCCAAGTCTTGATAAACTAATATGTGGCTGTGAAGATGGGACAATTATCATTACCCAGGCTTTGAATGCTGCCAAAGCAAGACTTCTAGAAGGCAGTTCTTTAGTAAAAGGTCATTGAATTTTATTTGACACTATTTATTTAATTTATCTAAGCTACAATTTCAACAAAGTGCACTAAAGAAGATTTAGAGACCTAAAGAATTTCCTGGCATTTGCCAATAAATATGTACCTATTTTAATGTTAAAGTAAACTATACGTATACGGTTTAAAAAACAAAACTCAAGCAGAAGGTTATACAGTAAGAAATGAGTTTTTCTCCTTACTTGATCTTCCAGTTTCTTTCTTCAAAGGCAATTGCTAATACCAGTTTATTTATACTCCTCTTGAAATTTTCTATGTGTATTTAAGGACATACCAAGCATAACAATACAGTCTTTTAATTATATTGCACAAATAAAAGCATATTCTACATGCTTTACTCAAATGTCCTTAAACAAATCTAAATAAAATATTTCAGAGTGCATTCTTTATGAGCTGACTTTAAATCATTAGTAATAATCTAACTTTAATTTCCTATTAATTGGTGTGTAGGTTTTCTAGTTTTTAGCTACCATGGACAATGTGGAAGTGATTACCATTGTATATCTATATACAGGCATATCTGTATATTAATTCCTAAAAGTGGAATCACTAAATCAACATTTGTTTGCATTTTTAATTTTGAAAATATATCTAAAATATTCTGTAAAGAACTTTCATCAATATGCATGCATTTTCACTAACAGCCTATAAAAATGCCTTTCTCCCCAAACTTTACCAACTTTGTATGCTATTAAACTTTTTAATCTTTGCTAATCAGAAGAAAAAGAGTGTCTTTCTGTTTTAATCTATATGTCTTTGTGAATGAAATATGTATTTGTGCTTATACAACTTTCTGCATTTGTGCACTACAACAACAAATACCTATTAAATTGTCTTATGTAAGGGAAAGAAGTATAGGAGGTGATTGATATTTAGAATGTGTAGAAAAAAAACATATACTGTTTTATTGTTAATATTATTTGAGGTGGAGTCTCACTCTGTTGCCCAGGCTGGAGTGCAATGGTGCAATCTCAGCTCACTGCAACTTCTGCCTCCCAGGTTAAAGTAATTGCCCTGCCTCAGCCTTCTGAGGAGCTGGGATTACAGACGCCCACCACTGCGCCTGGCTAATTTTTGTATTTTTAGTAGATACGAGGTTTCACCATGTTGTCCAGGCTGGTTTCGAACTCCTGACCTCAGGTGATTTGCCTGCCTAGCTCTCCCAAAGTGCTGGGGATTACAGGTGTGAGCCACTGTGCCTGGCCTATTTTATTATTGTCATATAAATCCTATTAGAGCATAAGGTCCTTAAGGGTAAGGACTAAATCTCAATTTTAAAAAATCTTCTTACATTGCCTACTATTGTTCTCAGCTTACTTTGGCCACTTACTAAATGTTACTGACTTACGCTTCAGTGATTGACTGAAGTGGAGGAGTAAATGGCAATGAACCAAGGAGAGGCAATGTACTGGTGTACAGCTAAATGGCTGCTGTTAAAAGTTAGTGAAAAAGCGAAGACCTAGCAGTTTTTATCTAAGCTGATTTATCCTAATATCCAGAAATCAAGAAGAAGCCACATTTGACTTCTAGCATCTGAATGAGCGCTCATCCTGGTTTGTTAGCAGATACAAAGTGAGGATGTCCTGATGGAATAGAGGTTTCTGAAGTATAACAAGAATTATTAGATGAGGTTTATTTTTAATTTGAATAAAGAGAGTTTGTGGTTTATGAATTTGGGGGAGTTTAGCTAATGATGATGGAAGAAGTGTGGCTAGGGGAAGAGTCACCCCTTAGCACAGTAGTGTGTCACTAGTCCTATGCTCTCATACAGCTATGATTTGAAATGTCCATATGCCTACCAAGTGCCAAGCAGAGTGCTACAAAATTATAGACATTACCTTATTTATTCCACACAACAGTCTTGTCTGAAGTAGGGACTATTATTATCCTAAATTTTACTAGATATGGTGACATATCTAGTAAGTGACAGACCCAGGGGGGAAGAAAAAGGCAGATTCATTTAACAGCAGTGCTGCATTGCACTCTTCAACATTTTGCTTTGCTTTTACACACTTGGATGCAAGCCACTTAACCTCTCTGAGCCTCAGATGCTTTATCTGTAAAGCAAAGAGGTGGAATTAGGTAATTTCTAACATCTTTCAAAGTAAAAATATTTTCTGAAACTTTTTTTTTTCTGGTATACTAGACTTAGTTGCTATAATTTAAAGAATGACAGGCTGGACGAGGTGGCTACTGCCTGTAATCTCAGCACTTTGAAAGGGCTGAGGCAGGTGGATCCCTTGAGCCCAGAAGTTTGAGAACAGTGTGAGCATCATGGTGACACCCTGTCCCTCCTAAAAATACAAAAATTAGCTGGGCATGGTGGCACTCACCTGTGGTCCCAGCTACTAGAGGGCTGAGGTAGAAGGATCCTCCAAGCCCAGGGAATTTGAGGCTACAGTGAGCCATGATCACACTACTGCACTCCAGCCTGAGCAACAGAGTGAGACCCTGTCTCCAAAAAAAAGAATGAAAATAAGTAATATTCTGAACTTATTTTTGTAGAGGCAAATAAACAATATTCTGAACTTATTTTCATGGGGGCAAATGTTTGAAGTGTTCACTCTTTTAGAACAGTGTTTACTATTCCATGACACTGGAATTGGTAACTTACTAATATCCTTAAGAATCAGTAAGCTTTTTTTTTTCTTTTCTTTTTTTTTAGACAGAGTCTTGCTCTGTCACCCAGGCTGGAGTGCAGTGGCATGATCTTGGCTCACTGCAACCCCCACCTTCCAGGTTCAAGTGATTCTCCTGCCTCAGACTCCCGAGTAGCTGGGACTACAGGCACAAGACAACACACCCAGATAATTTTTGTATTTTTAGTAGAGATGGGGTTTTACCATGTTGGCCAGGCTGGTCTTGAACTTCTGACCTCAAGTGATCTGCCCTTCTCAGCCTCCCAAAGTGCTGATATTACAGGCATGACCCACCATGCCCAGCCTAGAATTAATAGACTTTGAACAACTAACTGTAGCGCTTCATCAAAAGCATGCTCTGGCTTCTGGTGAGGCACTTGCTTTTTAAGATGATCTAAGGGTGTTCACTAGTTTTCTTAGCCAAGTGCATGCTTTAGTTATATGTAATTTCCTTATGTTAAAATTTTATAAAAGAAAATCCTGGGATGATTGTCTGAACAAAAATAACTCTGTATTATTTGGTATTTCATTGTTTTTCAGATTCTCTCCCTCACAAAGTTCTTAAAGGCCACTACCAAAGTGTCACTTCATTACTTTACCCACATGGTCTTTCTTCGAAATTAGACCAAAGTTGGATGTTGTCAGGGGATCTAGACTCATGTGTCATCTTGTGGGATATCTTTACTGAAGAAATTTTGCATAAATTCTTTTTGGAAGCTGGTCCAGTAACAAGTCTTTTGATGTCACCAGAGAAGTTTAAAGTAAGACAAAGGGTGAAATATAACACATAAATTTGAAAGTTATATAACGTTATAGAATACTTAATAAGACAAGTAAAAATGACCCATATTTCCAAAGAAAAGAAAGCTGCAAGTTCAATGTTCTTATAATACAACTGGATTTTTTATATATTTATTTCTAATATTTCTATATGAATTTTATTATTTTAACCTACATTATACAGATAATGTGGCTCTAAAGCAAAAGTTTAATCAATGCTTAACTTCGTAAAAGCCACTTAATTGTTTCTCTTCAAGTACTTAGCTCTGTTTTTTTCTCTAGTTTTGTATCTTAGTTTTTAATGAAATTATCTTTTAAAAATAAAAGTAGTACATACTCAACGCAAAAGCAAGTCAAAAGAATCCATAAATTAGAAATTAACTTTTGCCTTCAATAACTTCTGTTTTGCATTGAGCCAAGATCACAGCACTGCATTCCAGCCTGTGCAACAGAGCAAGACCCTGTCAAAAATTTCTTTTTATAAGGATAGTGATAGCTACATTTTTCTTCAAATTCTGTGGGTGTATGTGTATGTGTGTGTGTGTGTGAGAGAGAGAGAGAGAGGAGAAAGAGGAGAAAGAGAGAGAGAGAGAGGGTCTCACTCTGTTACCCTGGCTGGAGTACAGTGGCATGATCATGGCTCACTGCAGCCTCAACCTCCTGGGCTCCAAGGATCCTCCTGCCTCAGCCTTCCCCAGCTAATGTTTTTTATTTTTATTTTTGTAGAGATAGGATCTTACTTTGTTACCCAAGCTGGTCTCCAACTCCTGGGTGCAAGGAATCTTCCCACCTCTGCCTCCCAAAGTGCTGTGATTACAGGGGTGAGCCATTGCACCCAACACATTTTCTTCTTAAATGAATTTTTATTTGCTTATTCATTTATTTATCAGAGAATGAGCTTTAGTAAGTTTGTGAGCATCTACCTTGTGTTGGGCAAAATGAAATAGCTTTAGGTAAAATTTTCTCATGTAATGTCAACTTAAATTCAGCTTTTGTAAAGTCGACTTTAAAAAAAAAAACATGAACAATCAACTTTTGAGTTTCCTCTGTAGTAAAAGGACATGGTAACACAGGTAAAATGACTTTTTAAGTCAGTTAATTTGCTTATAAACATTATTTCTTTATGGTTTATTCCTAACGATAAGATTTGTGTTTACACGGTATGTGGGTATATGTATGTAAGTTTTCTAGAGCACATTGGGCTGCCTGTTCTAGAAGCTGTGGAATGGGCAGTTTCTCCAGGAGTTAAAATGGTTGGGGGAAATGACATATGATCCATTCTACAAGTCTAGGCTCCAGATCTATCACACCTGCCATTTTGTGATTTTTTTTTTTAATTGTACAAGAAAACAAGTGCCCTAACCTTTCCCCATTGCCACCCCCAGAGAGGTTAATGATGAGCAGTGGGTGTCTCAAGATTTCCAAACTGAAGCTTTAAACAAAACAGCCAAAAATTCTGGCTAGATCATTAGAAGCCACCATGGATAGTAACTGTCCTAACCTGTTCAAGGTAACCACATGCTGACTTTTTAAAAAGTCTCTTAAGGATTGTTGTCCTGGGAGCCTATTTTTGGTCCTTATGTCTTTGAGGCTATACATTCAGTTGGAGCTATCTAATGCTTACCTCTTTTAGATTGTGTCTACACTGAGTTTCCTGTTTGGATTAGAATCTGCATAGTTCTGGGAACAGCACCAAATCACATTTTGAGGCTTTAAGTGGAAAATATCAGTTCATGATACCCTTGGGCCTAAGCTTGTGTCTACAAATAGCTTCTTTTTGTGGCAACAAATTAGTTCTGGTGTTTATTTTATTCTGCATTATTTCCGATGTCTGCCTCACTGCCTGAATTTGCTGAGTAATGGTCAAGTCCTTCATTTATCTTATAAGTAGATCTGTCCTGGATTCATGTCTTGACCTTCCTGAGAATCTGTTGAGTTTAAACTCTACTCAGTGTTTAAATCTCCTCTGTAGAGTATGGAAAAATGCTGTAGGAAGCAGAAATATCCTTTTTGTAAATAGGGCTTTAACAAAACTTTTCTATGTTACAGAGGGGAGAAAAAATCCGACTTGATCATAAAGAAAGCATTTGACTATTTACTAACATAAGCATGTTGTTTTTTCACAGCTAAGGGGTGATCAGATAGTTTGCTGTGTGTGCAGTGACCATTCTGTGGCTCTCCTTCACCTTGAGGGAAAGAGTTGCCTCCTGCATGCCCGGAAGCACCTTTTTCCCGTGAAGATGATAAAATGGCACCCGATTGAGAATTTTTTAATTGTTGGATGTGCAGATGACTCAGTCTATATCTGGGAAATTGAAACAGGTAAATTGAAATTTTACTCCTTTCATTCCTTATATATTTGTGATGTACAAGCATTTGACCAGATGGAAAAAGTTTCAGATAAGACAGGGTGATGACCTCACTTGCTTTAACCTTTGTTTGGGCTGCATTTAATGGCTTCAGTTAAAGACCTGTGCAAAATAAAACACAATGGCCTAAGTCAGATCCTGACCAACTGATGATTAGCTGACAGGGCAGTGCACAGGAATGAGCCGGATATTTCTGGAAGCTATAAATAAAAACATAAGTTATCTCCTTTAATTATTAACAAGAGAGAAATTTAGTGTCCTACTGGTCTCAAATTATCATTAAATTCTGCTTTCTTCAGCATGCTCACCATCTCAGCAACATTTTGAGCTAATTGATGATCAGTAATAATGGAATATAATTAATTATAAAACTCCAAAAAGTTGAGTCAGGGAAACTGAAAACTGAGTGGCTCAATTGAACTTTTGATGTCGTAGCATAGAGAATGTAGAGTTTGAACTTTAAAAAAAAAATTACTACATAACTAAAGATTGAGAGTAATGCATTCCAGAAAATGCTGGGAACATATCAAATAAGGTGAGGTAATTAATGAACGTGAGTCAGAGAAGTTCGTTTGAGAGTACATTTCACTGAAACTGTAGTATGATTTTTATTGATTAATCAGTGGTGGTTTTATGTTGGGCGTTATTAACAGACTGGATGGTTTATAATATTGTATGATTTAGAGCCATACTTCACCAAAATAATGGCTATTTTCTTTGCATTTGACTATCGTGTGCAAGTGAGGATGACTAATGTACTAGTGTTTAGAGGGTGCAACATAATACTGCCTTACATCTGTAACTTGTTTTATAGCTTCCATGGGCTTTCCTGCTCATTTTCCCATTTGATTCTCACAACTTCTGAGGTAGATCGAGGAAGTATTATTCACTATTTTATTGGTGAGGAATTTGTAGATCCAATACATAAATGTACAAGATGTACAACTAGTAAGTGGTGAACCAGTTTTAGGGTCTTGGTTGTTCTTTGCACAATATGCACAAAATTAGGAGAGTTTTGGACTTTTTGATTTGAGCAACAGTTAATTACAACAGATAAAATAGGCCCTAAAGCATGAGCTTGCCTCCAGAACCTGTTAGTGGAATCTTTGGTCAAATTACATTACTTCTTTGCTTGTCAATCTCCTCATCTGTGAAATGGGATAATAATACTGCTTTTCTGTTAGGATTAACTGAGCTAATACCTACAATGCTTATAAACAGTACCTGCAGGTGGTAAGCCCTTATTAATAGTTGACTATTGTTACTATCAAAGAATGCAGCAAAGTCTCGACTTCTGCTTGTAAAAAATATGAGCCTGTAAATCACATATGCTTATTAACATGCCCAATTACATTTTCAGTTGTGAACACTTGGTAACTAAACATGTTTTTCATGGGTAACAGAATCCAGCAAGAATAAAGAAATATCTGGGCAATCAAGAGTGTTTATGGTCCCCTTCACCCATTGGGATAGCTTCAGGCTGTGTATATTTATGTATTTTTTTGGCAGAGTGGGAAGTAAGAAAGGAAAGCTAAACTGTTAGTTCTTCTTGAGATTCTATTTATTCCCATTTTGTATTTTAATTTTGTCATTTCTTTTTATACTCCCTCAAATAAATAACCAAATGCTATAGAAAGTTTGAAAAATAAATATAAAGAAAAACAAATAGTACTAGCTTACCAATTAATAAGTGCTATTAATATTTTGATCTACTTTCTGTCAGGCATTTTTCTATGTCAATAGATATTTACTGTATTTTAGTCTATATTGTATTTTAGTCACAGTCCTGGCAGGAAACTGAAGTCAACCTAGCTGAGTCAAGGGAAGGGACTTGAATGAAAGGACTAGTTATAGAGGTGTGGGTAAGGATAAGGGACCAGACAAGGAATGGATGGTGAGGGCCCCTTGCACCCAAACACTGGCAGCATCAGGAAGCTCTGGCCACCTCTAGGACTGAAGCAAAAAGAGGAGAAAACATTGTTGCTGGCACCCAGTGAGAGTCCAAGCTGAGGAGGAGTTGTCACCCCATGAAGTTATAGAAAAGCAGCAGCTCCTGCCAGAGATGCATGACTGGCAGAGAGAGGGGAGGGTTGGAAGAAATTATTTCTTCTTCTGCTGTCACCTCCATTAATTGACTCCACTGTAAGTGAGAGGGAAAGGGCATTCAGTTCTAGGCATCAGCCTCCCTGTGCACAAAGGAAGGAAGGACACAGAAGGGTGGGAAAGGACAGAGTGAGCTGTCACATGGACAATAATCCAGAGAGTGGTCATTATGGACATACTATACTTTAATTCAGGAATCTCATATAGCTGGTTATTTACATTATCTATAAAAAGTTTGTTTTAGAATTTCCATGTCAAACAATATGGACAGGCTAAGTGCCAAACTCACCTGTAAGTTGTTTATCTTTTGGTTATCTATATTACTAGTTTAAAAACAATCTCAACTCAAGATATGCTTGTAATTGGTGATGGTAGTATTAATGATTCTACCCAGACCTTCACATTTGTGATGTGTCTCTTCACTTTTTTAGACATCATCCCATTGACTACCTCATTTGATCCTCACAAGACCCTGTGAAGGCGGCTGGTGGCCCAATTTCCCGTATCACATTCATTCCTTTTGAATAAGTTTATGTTGCTCCATTTAGTCTTGTGTCTGCTATTGCCTTCGTTGTGTTTTGCCTGAAATCTCTACAATTTTAATTTTTGTTAAAATTTAGTGAATTACGTTTATTTTTCCAAGCTGGATTTCGGCTGGCTAAGATGCTTCCATCATGTTTATTGTACTTGGTTTCTGTTTTATCCTTTACTTATAAAGGCGAAATGCTCTGAGATTAGGCATAGTTTCCATTCATATTTTCATAAGCTAGGGGGAAAAATACCAACTAAAGCCAAAACGGGCTAAAAAGAGCTCTGTGATGATATGGAATATACTTGCTCATGGATGTGCCCGGCACGCGAATGATGAATGAATGAGTCAACTAATCCAAATGCTCTTTCTTCAGTAGATTGAGTATGAATGAATTCACCTTAACATTGGCCAGTTGTGGCTCTTAGATCACGGCCTCCCAACTGTAAGCAAGTCCTTAGCTTTCTGCTTTAAGTCTCCCCTAGGGTTTTGCAGTTCACGGGCGTGTTTCACTTTCTCAGGGGAAGGTCTGTATTTCCTACTCCCGTCAGTTTTTCTGGGCCTTGGCCTTTTAGCTTTGCTATTCTCTCCACAGGGTTCATACTTAGTTCCATGCGTGAACAGATCTATTCCTAGTTTCATTTCTTCAGCACTCTACCTCCTCTAACTACGTGAAGGAGGAATACATTGACATGAAGTTATTTATCAGATCTTTCAGCACTAGAGCAACTCCACAGCCCACAGAGAGAAAATAGGAGGTGCCAGTGCAATAAGAGTTTTGAGGAAAGGGGCCTGAAAAGAAATAGCAGGAAAAGGGGCTTGAAGCCAAAAGTCATTATTTCTCAACTTGCCAAAATTCAGCGTCGGTGGGAGCTTGAGAAGTATGGGGTATAGCATAAGTCTCTGTGCCACCCTTCCTTGATTATAGAGGACAGGATGTGAAGCCTCTTCCATTTTTCACAAACACTTTATAACACCCTATTCTCACTTTACTTATGAGTCTCTTTGGCAGAATACACAAGCATATTTTAGAGTTATGCGCCACTGTGCCTATTTTATCTTGGACTGATAAGGGATGTTTCTTTCTGTGCTAGGTGGCATAGTCAGATGCATGGCAGGGTAAGTTTTCAGATCATAGGTGGGCACACTCACCTCTTAGAAGTGGCAAACAGCTGAGGTCAAGAAGTGTTTGTGTGTGACACTGAGGGCCCTCGTCCTCTGGCTAAAAATGTAGTACTGCCAGGTTAGGAGTGATGAGGGCCTCTAGTTTTGCTTATTGATTTGCCAGATGTCCCATGATGTGTAGGCCTGATTAGGAAAGGAAAATATTACAGATGTCATTTTGATTAATATTTGAGCTCCCACAGTGTATTTGGCACTGACAACTCTGGGCGGCTTTGTTGCCCTCATTGCTGTGAGACACAATAGGGATAATATGCATTACTGATTTTATTTTCCCTAAAATACACACCAGAAATAAATCTTAGCTCTGAGCTAATTATTCTTTTAAGAATTGAACTTAACATAATTCTGAGTACTACTCTTTTCACGGCAATGGATTTACGTAGCAGATAATTTGTGTAATAAATTTCTTATGTGTTATTAATGGGACTTTCTACTGAAGGTCTTCTGTTAAGTGTACAGGTTATGTCGAGAAATATGACATATTAAGCCACTGCATTTTTTGTGTCTGGGACAATGAAAATATGTTTGTTTAAAAATAAGGCTTTGAAAAAATATCTTAAGATGGATCAGAAACACTGTTTGTTGTAGAGGGCTGCATAGTAGAAATTTTCTGCTTTGTGGTCCATGGGATCTTTGTTGCAACTACTGAACTCTGCTATTGTAGTAGAATAGAATCCATAGACATTACGTCAAGGAGGGGGTGAGACTATGTTCCAATAAAACTTTATTTACAACAGGCAGCGGCTGGATGGCCTGTATCTATAATTTACAGACCCCTGAGAATGATAATTGTTCTTTTCAAAGACACTGTTTCCATAATAACTCATTCTTAAGGGAGCATAAAATGTTCAATCCATTATACCTCACTGTCTGTAACCAGGATGGGTATCCTTATACCCATTTCACTTGTGAGGAAATGGAAAACAGAAAGCTTTTGTGAGTCTGAAGGTCCCCAGGGTAGGCTCTGGCACAGGCACTAGTTTATATGTCTCCTTCTTCCATTCTGGCATGTTCTTCACTTATCGTGCAATAGGAACACCTCTTGCAGGTGGAGGTCAGGCTTTTGAGACTGTCAAGCAGGGATTTAGATAAGAACAGCTCTGTAAAGAAAGGGGATGACTGCCAGGAAACCTCCTACAAGTTCTCCTGAAAGAGAGGGTCTCTGGATGTCTCTCAGAGCTTGGCTCTAAATTTACACAGAGTTCTAACAGCTCTGGTCATCCGAATTCTCAGATGACAGGTTAGCTGCAGCAAATTACAAGTGGGGAGGCCGTTCATGGTGGGCACTCTGAGAGCAAATGCGACAGCTGATGGGAAGGGAGGAGATGCAAAAGCTATGTATCACTGCTCAGGGCTGTCTTTCTTGTGCCCATAGGAAGATATGTGCCAAAATATAAAAATGCTGAAATTGTTTCCCCTACTCAGCAAGCTTCTACAGATCTCTGTACAGACCATGGGAAGCTGCCAGTCCACATCCCGTGACTCCTGTTGGAGAACTGGGCTTGCTTCTTCCCAGGTACTGCTGGGCTCCAGGAGGACTATTTGAAAGTTTTGTATTCATGGTGGATTCCAGATATAAGGACATCTCAGAAGCAGCTTGGGGGTTGGGTTCAGGGGACTGAAGTCTTTGACCAATTAGTGGGTAGAAATCAGAGTCTATTGGAGTCTATTTTTGTTCGTGTCTTCCAGTTCCTGCTCAGGTAATGTGGGCTGTGTAACACTGAGCAGAAAGCCTCATGACTGCAGCATGGCATGAGAACCCAGCCTCTGATTATGACATGGTTTCTGTTGGAAAACACACTCCAAGTTTTAAAACAAGCACCTTTCATACAAAGCATTGAAACAAAACCTATTCATAAGAAATTAAGGAAATAAGAAAGAAGATATGTTTCAGAGTTATTTTTACCACAGGTGTTACATTTTCTTTTTTTGCCTTGCCAGCAGGAAATCAAAACGTCTATCTTTTTCTTCCTAGAATTAGTAGTAGTTAGCTGGAAAATTAATCAATCCATAATACTGCCAAGTGGAATATATGTTCTTCCATGGTTTCAAAGTGCTGAGGCTTAGAAATAACTAATTTTAAAAGTTTTTGAAAAAAAAAAAAAAGGATAAAAATTTTAAAATGAGTTTTGTCAACTAACAGCTAATAGCTCATGTTTTTAGAAAATATTCGGTGTTTAATTTTCTCCTATAGGTTTGAGTTTGCTTTAATAGTTTACAACAACAGGTATGTAGAATACATGCAACACACAGTTTTTCAAAAATATAGTCATATTTGCCTCAATAGACTAGAATTGTGTGTTAATTTCCTACTTTGCCATACCAAAATATCATACAAGTTTACTACATGGAGAAGTAATCTGCCAGTCCCCAGGTTTTACTTGGTCACCTTCTTTCATGGTGACCAAGTAAATACAACATCTGATATTCCTATACATATAAAATAACATGAAAAAATCACACTAGTGACCAACTATACCATTCTGAGAAACAACATTGCTTGGTTTTCTCCTCAAGGTCACCACTTTGTAGATACTGGGGCAAAGTTATGTTGTGTTGACAGCCTCGTCAGCATAACCAGTGAACGACTTTCATTATAGGTAAGTTAAAGGTAGCTTTGGAGTATGCCGCATCCTGCAGGTAATAGTCTCTCTAGTATGTCATTTTCTTGAGGACACATTATTTTGTTGTGGTAGATTACAGATGGAACCCTCTTGGGATGATTGGTTTTAGAAAAGAAAAATAGGATACATTAAAGTATAGGGCGGGATTTTTCTTGTATCACCTTTTCCAGGCCTCTTTCTTCTTTATTATAATAATTACCGATGTTATTACTCAACATATATTTTTAGTTTACTGCCAATTTTTTGAATCTTTATTTCTTTCTCCTTTGCCCTGATTATCACAGCTACACTATAATTTGTGATTTTGATTCATGCAATATTGTGTGTGCACGTTTGCATGCATATGCACATGCTTTTGTACATGAACTTTGCAGTTTAGCTACAAAATATTTACACAATTATCAAAATTTGATCTCTTAAGTAGGTGGCAATGCCGAGAGGAGTTATGTACATGAGCCCTGGGGGGAGTCAGATTGCCTGGGTTTGAATTCTTGTTTCATTCTTTTTGTTGTATATTACATAAATCAAGTTTGAACTCCTCAAAACACCATCTCTTGATTGCAGCTAACGCTGAATAAATATTAACTATTGTTTATTTATTTACTTTTATTTTTTATTTTTGAGAAGGAGTCTTGCTCAGTGGCCAGGCTGGAGTGCAGTGGTGCAATCTCAGCTCACTGCAACCTCCATCTCTCAGGACCAAGCGATTCCCCTGCCTCAGCCTCCTGAGTAGCTCGGACTACAGGCGTGCACCACCACACCCAGCTAGTTTTTGTTGAGACAGGGTTTCACCATGTTTGCCAGGATGGTCTCAATCTCCTGACCTCGTGATCCACCCGCCTCAGCCTACCAAAGTGCTGGGATTACAGGTGTGAGCCACCGCGCCAGGCCAACTATAGTTTATTTTAAATCCTTCATGAATTACCATACTAGTTTGTACTAAGCTTTCATTATTCCTGACTCCTTAACTCCCTCTCTCCATTCTAGTTGTGCTCAACGATTATTTCCTGTTCTGATGAAATGCATACTACTGTGAAGGACACTAGAATTATCGCTTATGGTTTCCCTTCTTAAAGAGCTTTCGGTATAATCAGGGAAAACTTGTACCTTTGAAACCATTTGAAAAAATATAAAGCAACATATAAGAAAGTGGTACGGGACATGGATGAACCTGGAAACCATCATTCTCAGCAAACTGACACAAGAGCAGAAGATCAAACACTGCATGTTCTCACTCATAGGCGGGTGTTGAACAATGAGAACACATGGACACAGGGAGGGGAGCACTACACACTGGGGTCTGTTGGGGGAAAATGGGGGAGGGACAGCAGGGGGTGGGGAGTTGGGGAGAGATAACATGGGGAGAAATGCCAGATATAGGTGAAGGGGAGGAAGGCAGCAAATCACTCTGCCATGTGTGTACATATGCAACAATCTTGCATGTTCTTCACATGTACTCCAAAACCTAAAATGCAATAAAAAAATAAAATAAAAAAGAAAGTGGGCCGGGCGCGGTGGCTCAAGCCTGTAATCCCAGCACTTTGGAAGGCCGAGGCGGGTGGATCACAAGGTCAAGAGATCGAGACCATCCTGGTCAACATGGTGAAACCCCGTCTCTACTAAAAATACAAAAAATTAGCTGGGCATGGTGGTGCGTGCCTGTAATCCCAGCTACTCAGGAGGCTGAGGCAGGAGAATTGCCTGAACCCAGGAGGCGGAGGCTGCGGTGAGCCGAGATCGCGCCATTGCACTCCAGCCTGGGTAACAAGAGCGAAACTCCGTCTCAAAAAAAAAAAAAGAAAGTGGTATATGGAATGTACTCAAGTCCCCAAATGTACTGATGAGTGGTCCTGTGGGGAGCATTTTATGACTTGTTCCCATTGCACAATGCACTTTCCCTCTCATACTTACACTTTTGGGGTTAACATCTGTCTTTCTCACTAAACTAAAAACATCTTGAGGGCAAGAATTATGCCTGTCTTGTTCACTGTTTTATTTCTAGGAGCTTAAATGGCACCTGACACATAGGAAGAACTCAACAAATATTTATTGAATGAAAAAATATTTAGCTTCCATGAGCACAAATAATGCCACATGATTAAGTATTCACCTTCCATATGTCAAACTAATACTACTGCCCAGTCTTCAAAGACAGAAGATTTTATCACTGTTAACATGTGCAGTCTTTGGCAAATCCCTAAATTGATCGGAGCCCTAGTTTCTTCATGGTAAAGATGAAGACACTGAACACACAATGTTTACAGAAAAGATGTGGAAGTTTGAAGTTACTGTATGTGGAATACTGGCTTTTATTTTTGTTAAATATCAGCCTCTGTCTGTCTGTCTGTCTCTCTCTCTCTCTCTCTCTCTCTCTCTCTCTCTGTAAATGTTTGCTGTAATAAAAAAGAAACCCTAGCAGCAAAAGAAAAAAATAGATGAATTGATGCTTACACAAGTTAAAAACTTTTGTGTATCAAAGGTCATTATCAAGAATGTGAAAAGACAGTCTATAGAATGGGAAAAGTAATTTTCAAATTATACATCTGTTAATGGTCTAATATTCAGAATATATAAGGAACTCTTATGGCACAGCAACAAAAGACAAGTCACTCAATTTTGCAAAGAACATAGGGCTGGGCATGGTAGCTCATGCCTATAATTTCAGCACTTTGAGAGGCTGAGGTGGGAGGATCACTTTAGTCCAAGAGTTTGAGACAAGATTAAGCATCATAGTGAGATCCTGCCTCTACAAAAAAGAAAAACATTACCCAGGTACAGTGGTACATGGCAGTATTCCCAGCTATTCTGTAGGCCAAGGTGGGAGGATCACTTGAGCTGAGGAGGTTGAGGCTACAGTGAGCTGTAATTGTGCCACTGTGCTCCAGCCTGGGTGACAGAGTGAGACCCAATAAAGGTTATCAACATCATTATTCTTCAGGGAAATGCAAATCAAAATCACAATTAAATGCCACTTCATGTTTACTAGTATACTTACAATTAAAAAGGTGGAAAACAAAGAGTATTAGCAAAAATGGGGAAAACAGGAACCCATGTACATTGCTGATGGGAATATAAAATGGTGCCACCAACGTAGAAAACCGTATGACGTTTCCTCAAAAAGTTAAAAACAGAGTTACCAAATGACCCAGAAATTCCACTCCTACGTATATACCTAACAGAAATAAAAACATACCCACATAGACACTGGTACATAAATGTTTACAGTAGAATTATTCATAATGACCAAAGTATAGAAACAACCCAAATATCCATCAGTGGAGGAATCTCCATAGACTAATCTCCTGTTGATCTAACAAATCATAATATACACAGACAATGAAGTATTAGTTACCTTCAAAACAAATGAAGTACTGACCTGTGCTACAACTTGGATGAACCTTGAAAGCATGCTAAGTGAAAGAAGTCATACATACACAAAAATGCACATATTGTATGATTCTTTTTTATATGAAATATCCAAAAAAGGCAGATGCATAGAGACAGAAAGCAGGTTGGTGGTTGTCAGGAGATGCAGTTGAGGAAGGGTGAGGAATATGGGGAGTGATTACTTAGTGGGTATGGAGTATTCTTTCAGGAAGATGAAAATGTTTTGAAACTAGAGACGGTGGTTACACAACATTTTCAATGCACTAAATGCCACTGAATTGTATATTTACTGCATATTATGTCAATGTTACCTCAATTAAAAAAAAAGTACAGTAAGTATAAAAACATTTCTTAAAAGCAGTAGAATCTCATCATTTGCAGAAAATAATTGCTAAATGTTGATCTATTATACTTTCAATGCTTTCTTTCTTTTACATATTAACATCCATAAAAAGATGCTCACATTTATTTTCATATTGTGATTTTAATGTCTTGCTGATTTTTTAAAAATATAATTGATACCCTATGGAATCATATCTATTTTATTTTCAAATGTTAAATCATTATTGGAAAAAAAAGGGTTCATTGACATCCCCAGATTGCTGACGGGGTTCATGGCATAAAAAAAAGTTAAGAACTCCTGTTAGTCTAAGAGATTTTGAATTACTCAATGGTAGCAGTACAGTTGGGAAGTATACTGCTATTTCACTTTTCAGGCTGCCTTTATTTGCCTTCCATATACTTTTTTAAATAGTCAGAGCAAAAATACAGTAATAAGAAAGAGTTTGACCTTGCTTCGAACCAAATTAAATCAAACAATTAATACTACATCACTAAAGAGAGGCGTATAAGTCCCATTGTATATTTGTTTTTCATTTCAATGTAGAGACAAGGCCCAGCAGACATCTTTACATGCACGTACATGTAAACAGACATGTGAGTGCATGCTCCCACCCCGCAGTCCCCCCCAAGTCATAGTCTTTAGTTCCATCTGATGAACATGGATCTCTACGTTGGTGAAGTTATGTAATTGTTAATTTGATCTTATAATTCTACAAACTTTTCAAAGTAAGGAAATTCCAAGGATGAAGTAGTAAAATGATCTGCCTGGGGTAGTTTCTGATGTGCTTTGTAAAATTCAGGTATCCCATTGAAAGGCTGTTAACAAAATAAGTGCATGTAATTTTTTCCCCAAATTTGGAGTTTTTGTCAGTTTTTGCTAGTTATAAACATTGGAAGAATTATCTACATTTTATTACAGAATTATACTTTATATAAACATATTTCTACATAGTTTTTAAGTATCCATGACTTATTTAAAAAATTCTGCATCATGATTCACTTTTTTTCAAGTGACACACATGTATTTGTGTGTGTGTGTGTGTGTGTGTGTGTGTATCCATTTTAATTGAGATATTATTCAACTCCAACTTTTTTGGTTCTCCTGGCATCTTAATATACATTAGGCATATTACTGTGGTATTTGCAGGATGTCTTCAGAACATTTTGTATGCTCAGAAACAAATAGGAAAATCAATATAGTCTCATTCTAATGATAAAAATAAATATTGTCTGCTCTTAAAATTACTTTCACCAATTAAGTCCCACCCTTTGCTGCCTTTATTGTTTCCTTTGGCAGTTGTTATCTTCCTGGGTTTTCCTTTAGTAAAGAAAATACTGGCCGTAATCAGTTTTAGCGATTCCTGTGGTCTGATTACACTTTTGGATTGAGTTCTGGCTGAGTACTTTGTTATGTATCTGGTGTCTGTATTTAATGTTTATGGGGGTTTCACCTACAGCAGGAGAAAAAGAAACACATCAGGATGGCTCCTCTTTGGCTCCTCCTTAACTAGGTCCTTTCTGCAAGCATTTTATATGACACTGGGAACGTTAGTGGGTTTCACAGCTGCAACGTCTAGTGGAAATAAACCCAAAGGAGCCATCTGCCCTCCCCACGCTGCCTTCTTTCAGTTCCCTAGCAACTTCCCAGTAGCCAGCTGCCACAGAAACAATTGGAAACGCAAGACTCAGTGGACTGTAATGATTGTTATTTTCTGGGAAAGTAGGTTCTCTGATTTGGCTGAGAGATAAAGGATACTGGATGCACTTGATTCAACTGGCTGCATCAATAATGCCCAACTCCTACCATCAACTTACCTGTTAGGATTTGATGGGAAAGGTCTTTTGTGTTTCTAGGGATGCACTAGATGAAGACAAATTCAAAGGTCAAGTCCTTGGCTTGGGAGTTGTGACCAGAGAATTTGACTGAAGGGAATGTATCTTTTGTGCTGCAAATAATGTTGGCTGCCACCCTCAGCCTTGTCAATACATCCCAGGCATAGATTGACCCACCACTTTCCCCAGCCCTTTTTTACATTTGAGGGAAACATGTTCCATTCCAGTTAGGCCCATGTGCTGAGAAGACAAAGGACCTGCTTCAGCCACTTGGAGCATCTGAGTACCCAACACTCCACTGAAGGGCACAAGATGTCATCTTACACTTGAGCAGATAGCAACTTGTTTTCATAAATTTAGTAAATGTATTGTACTTTATGCTAATAAAAACTTCCGAAAATTTATGGGGTTGGGATTCTAGGAAGATAACTAAAATAAGATTTGATTTAAAAAAGCCAGTTTAACCCATGATTTGCGCTGCAGGTTAACTTTCTTTGGTCCCACATTTTTCTTACTTCCAGAAGTATCAACCATAAGTCAAGTTTGAAAATTACAATTAATTGTTCTTTATTAAATGTTTATCATTTAGAAAGAGAACGTCTCTCCATTTCTTACAACCCTGAGAGTTTTCTTCAGCTTGGTCTGTTAGGAATGTTATCTCTCATCAATGATTGTATAAAGAAACTTGTGTTTCTTTTACACACTGAATTTAACAGAATTGTTAGTACATTATGATCTAATCGTAGATGGCAGAGACAAAACAATCAGCCAAACTTGGGTTTGGAATTGCCTGACTAAGCACACTCATATAGATATAAATGGAAGCTAAATGCATGAACTAATATCCTATTTTGTAGGACACCGGGCATTCTATTAACCCATCTTATCTCAGAGAATATTTCTGGTTACCTCTGGCCACCTCACTCCCAGTTATGTGGAGTGTAGGCCCACATTCTCTTAGCCAAAATTTGTAAATCTAAAAATCTCTGAAAATAAATGTTTTTAATAGTTTATAGTAAAGCAACAAAACCAAACCTTAAATTGCTGAAGGTTATTCATTTCACTAAGTATTCTTTCTTTTCTTTCTTTTTTTCTGCAGATATGTAACATGTTTGATGACTGTCTCCTCTGTTAGACCCTACTCCACTTATTATATAATATGCACATGTGCATTATTTTATCTCTCGAAAATCTGAAAGTTCATGAATTCTAAATTCCTATGGTTTTAAATGTTTTGCATAAGGAATTATGGGCTTTTATTATTTTTCCGAGATTATTCCCAAAGTAATTGGTGGTTTCCTACAAAATATCATCTATATGCTGTATCTTTGCCTCCCATTCATTTAACACAGTTTAATCTAGCTTCTGCCACACTTTTTCCATTGGAACTCTTTTTCCTGTACCTCACAGCCAAGCTGAGTTGCCATTCTCTGAGTCACAGTTACTTGACTTGTCTGCAATCACTCTGCCAACAACGTCCTTCTTCTCTCTCTCTCCATCTTCAGCCTCACATAACACTACCTTCTCCTAATGGCCAGTGGCCCCTCTTTCTCAGACTGCCCCACTTCTACAGGCTTTCTGTATGTTATTCTTGGGGTTTATTCTCAGAGTTGTAATTTTGTAATTTTCTTTGGGCTATCTTATTAACACAGATGCATTTTTATTATGATGATTGTGGTAAAATATAAACAAAGATGAGGGATATTTATGTAACATAGAATTTATTTACCATTTTAAGCTTTTTCAAAGGTACAGTTCAGTGGCATTAAGTACATTCACATTGTGTTGTGCAACCATCACTACCATCCATCTCCAGAACTTTTTCAGCTTCTCTAAATGAAGCTCCAAACCCTCTGAACGTAGTGCCCCATTTGTCCTTTCCCCTGGAAACTACTATTCTACTTTCTGTTTCTATGAATCTACCTACTCTGGGTTGGGTGTATCATATAAACGGAATCATGCAATATTTGTTTTTTTGTGACTGGTTTATTTCACTTAGCATGATGTCTTCAAGTTTCATACATTTTGTAGCATGTGTCAGAATTTCATCCTTTTTAAAGTCTGAATGATGTTCCATTTTCAGACATATACAACATTTTATTCATCTGTTCATTGTCTGATGGACAGTGGAGTGGCTTCTACCTTTTGGCTATTGGGAATAATGCTGCTATGAACATGGGTGTACAAATATCTATTCACATCCCTGTTTTCAGTTATTTGGGGCATATACCCAAAAGTCAACACAGGTGCTTTTGACCACGATCTATACATTCTGAGAGGTGAGGGCTAGAACCTTGTGGCATAGGATAAGCAGCCACACATACTGGGGTCTTTACCAGACAGGGCCACAAGAGGGAGGAAGAGCAAGTTGTTCTTTTTTTTTTTTTTTTTGTATTTTCAGTAGAGATGGGGTTTCACTATGTTGGCCATCTCGAACTCCTGACCTCGTGATCCTCCCGCTTTGGCCTCCCAAAGTGCTGGGATTACAGGCATGAGCCACCACGCATGGCCAGAAGAGCAAGTTGTTCTTTAATTAAGAATTGGGAAGGACAAAGGCTGATGCCAGAAAACCTCTGTTCTGTAAGTCTACCTCTATAGTAGAGATAAAGTATGTGCACCTGTATTCAAAACACCTAGAGGAAGTGGCAGCAGAGATTATAAACTACAGAAATAAGGATGATAGTGAGAAGGGATGGGGTAGAATGCTCTGATCAAAGAAGAAGAAAAAGGAAATGGTTCTGTAGAATTAAGAGCCGACCAAAGACCACTGGCTATATAGGGAAACTGTGTAGCCGTTTCATGGAAGTCCTAATCAGTACCTGCTTCTTAACCCCAACACTATCAATAATGTCTAGTAATGAAGTTGGATTATTTGAAAGATAAACTATTGCTACATTTATTTTGTAAGCCTCCAGTAAAACATAGAATTATACTTTTCAGAGGTGGCAAAAACATTAAAAAATAATATGTTTTAAAAGCAGATGGATTGGGATCTTCCTGGTTTTTTACATGAACTATTGAAAAATTTCCCGATTGTCTTGCCAGTGAAGGTCTTCTTCAATTATCTTCTCTGTGTTGCCAACCAGCCATTCCCTACTTAGAATCTATCCCTAAACCTGCCAGTCCCCATGGTCTCTGGCAGAAATGTAACTCTACCACATAGCATTATGGCCTTTCCTGTCTTTTTAGTTAAAATATCTTCCCTAATCACCCTCCCAATCACAGGAGACACTAATACCCTGTTGGTTATTCTTCCTGAATCTCCATTTCTTTGCACTTAACTGGATTGTTTTAAGAATTAAATGGCACTTAAAAATACTCAATTAGTGGCAGTTTTACTGATGATGATGATAACAAAGAAGAGAAGGATGAGAAAACAATATTTTATCTCTTACATATGCTTCTTTATTAGTCTGTTCTCACACTGTTAATAAAGACGTAGCTGAGACTGGGTAATTTATAAAGAAAAGAGGTTTAATTGACTCACAGTTCTACATGGTTGGGGAGGCCTCACAATCATGACAGAAGGCAAATGAGGAGCAAAGTCATGTCTTCCACGGCAGCCAGCAAAAGAGAGCATGTGCAGGGAAACTTGCCTTTACAGAACCACTAGACTTATTCACCATCATGAGAACAGCACAGGAAAGACTGGACCCCATGATTCAATTATCCCCCACTAGGTCCCTCCCAGGACACTTGGGAACTATGACAGCTAAAATTCAAGATTTGGATGAAGATGCAGCCAAACCATATCAGCTTCCTTTGGAAATAGAGCCCTTTAAAAGGAATGTTTTGATGTGTTATATCCAATAAGTAACTTAACCTACAATTAAGAGCATAAGGGGAAAAATCTACTTTTGAAATATTTTAAAACTAAAAAATAATATATCTGGTATAATAAATTTAAACAATGCAATGTGAATGAAATTTCAAAATACTTAGAAAAAGTATAATTTTATAGTTTTGTATATAATAGGTAATCGTACAATTAATTATATTATTCACATTATACTTAAGAAACACTTGGCTGTGAATATCTACCTCTTAAATTGGTTGTAAGTTGTATTTAGTCTTAGAGTGAAATTAAAAATTAAAATTTAGTCACAGTCGATTTTTGTTTTTTTTGAGATGGGAGTCTCACTCTGTAGCCAGGCTGGAGTGCAGTAGTGCAATCTCGGCTCACTGCAACCTCTGCCTCCCAGGTTCAAGCAATTCTCCTGCCTCAGCCTCCCAAGTAGAATAGCTGGGACTATAGGCATGTGCCATCACACCTGGCTTTTTGAATTTTAGTAGAGACGGGCTTTTACCATGTTGGCGAGGATGGTCTCAATCTCCTGACCTCGCGATCTGCCCACCTTGGACTCCCAGTGTCATAGTAGATTTTATGCTGCTAGCATGTGTTTAAGAAGAGGGAATTTTTAATAAGTAGATACCTTATCAAGAAAACCCTAGTTTAAAATGTGCTGAAAATTAATGCATTCTTTGCTATCTTTATGCATCTCAGCAACTTTAAACCTCCATGTGTTTCAATCCTTTTTTTCTTTCAATTGTCCCCCACCACACCTCTTTATTCCGTTTTTCTGGAGGTCAGTGGTCAGAATTAGATGTGAGGGTTGAATGTGGCCCAGCCGATAAATCCCAGCACTGCTGTGAATGTGCTGGAGGCTATGGCAGAGCTGGGGTTAAGATGGTGGTGGTTAGAGACTTTTAAAAAATGTATTCTATATACCCTTAAGGTATAGAAGGTTGATGTGAAGCCAATCTACTTTTCTTATCATATTAGGGCCTCTATATAGCACAAAATGAGCCGAGTCTTTGACACTCTATTTTATGGCTGAATTTATTATATCAACTATATTTAGGAATGAAGACAAGTGTATTTATGACTAATTTAATGTTTTTAGACTTGTTCCCTTTTCCCACCTTTCCATTTTTTCTAGTTAACTAAATTTGATACCTCCAAGGCCCCGGTCTATGGTCAGAACCCCCATCAGTTATACATTTCCTGGAGTAAGATGCAGTAACTTTGAAATGGTTTTGTTAGGAAGGGGGCATCGATCTCCATACAGGTTTCTGAGCAAGGCAATGAACTTCATGAGTAACTGAAGATAAATGATAAATTGTACAACAGACCCAATGGTAAAATTTCTTGAGTTGTGGAATTTGATTTAACGGTCAGTCAGCTGTTTTGTTACAACCTAAGTTTTATGAATTTGATTATCAAATTTGGTAGTGAGATCATTTTTTAAAACTTCTTCTGTTTCAGAGAGAGTGTTTCAAAAGCGGACTTTGAAATATAATTGAGCTTTTAATCACTTGCCCAATATCATAATGGACTCAGCTAGGAAACACCTACCTAATATGGAAGAGACCTAATTCTATAATGTATCTACTCACATGCTTTTACTATTAAGCTTTGTTCATTTAAATACAATTATTTGCTAAATAATTCTTATTATGTGATTAGTGATGAATATATATGCTTTTCCACAATCCAATAATAAGCAGAATATTTAATTTAAAATGTTTCCCTTTTTTTGTGAAACAAACTTAAGATTTGTTGGTTTACATTGCATGTACTTTGGATGGTCTGGGAGAATTTTATATTTCTATAGAAATGCTGTTTCTACAATGTTCTTCTTTGGAAAGACACCATGAGTTACAGTAAGTCAATTAGTCTCGAATGTAATTATGTATAATTTTAACATAAAGAAAATGTTTCTGTACAACATGATAAAGTGTTAATCCATCTGGGTGTTGTTGTTTAGCCTTAATTTTCTCTTGATCGTTTGTAGATGGATTCATCAAAGGACTACGATTTCTTTTTAAATTATTTCTCTCCCTTTGAGGATAATAGCTATTCTTTTTTTTCATAGACTTACTGGACTTAGTTAATTTGTAGGAGGAAGTAAGTAATTTAAAGCTATTCATACATTGATAGTCGGCTAGAATACTTTTGTTGATTTTGGAAAGTAAATATCAGTGGAAGCTGAAAAATAAAATTTCTTTTTCTTTTTTTTTCCTTTGTCCAAATCTCATTCTGTCACCCAGGCTGGAGTCCAGTGGCATGGTCATGTCTCACTGCAGTCTTGACATCCCAGGCTCAAGCCATCCTCCCACCTCAGCCTTCAGAGTAGTAGGGACTACAGGTGCAAGCCACCACGCCCAGCTATTTTTTGTATTTTTTGTAGAGATGAGGTTTTGCCATGTTGCCCAAGCTGGTCTTGAACTCATGAGCTCAAGGGATTAGCCCACCTTGGTCTTGGTCTCCCAAAGTGCTGAGATTACAGGAGTGAGCCACCACGCCCCACCAAAAAAAATATTTAAGAAGGCAGCAAATATTAAAAATATGCACATATTACAAGGAAAATAAAATCAAAGAAACAACTTCTGGCTATTTGGAAGGGGATTGAAGTGTAGAATGTGACTGCCCCTTCTTCCCCTTCTTTAGGTAGATGTTTAGATCTTTTCTGTCAGTGCAGCAGATATACAGAAATGTGCTCTTTACTCTGTGCCCTGCTCTTCTACTGCAATTGAAGGCCACATCCTTCATTCTACATGTCATGCTTTAAGATAGCCTAATATTGCAAAATCAGATCTTGTAACCAGTATATCACAAAGTGATTATTTGCTCTATTTAAAAACAAAACAAAAACTGTAGATGCCTATAAATATTGACAATCCTAATGGGTTTACAATAAGGCTGCATTTTAGCAACATACTGATTTACAACAGTTTTGGAATCTTCTTTCCTCTGCAGAAACTGCTTAAGGGGTTTTATGCTTGTCTCCAGAAACAGCTCACTCCAAATTCACTTGGAGATGGCATTTAATCCTCACCTATCTGCTGATAATGCTTAAGCCCTTGTGCCTCTGCTGTGATCTCTCCTAGGACCTCTACATGCCGTCTATTTGGGCATCCTTAAACTTGGTCTTTACCATAATAGAGACATCTCTGCACCATTCTTATTAGGGCCCTTACTAGGTGGCAAGCAGTAGAAGTAAAGTCAATTTTATCAGAAGGTTGTGTTTATTATAAGGATTCAGGTGTATTTCAGACACTTTTGGGGGACTATTCCTTAGGAAGAAACTAGAAAAAAAATAGAAATTTTTAAGTGCTCTCTCTTTCTTTCTCTCTGCCTCTCCTTCTCTCCCCTGCCCGCATCTCTTTTCTCTCTTTTCCCTTCCCCTTTCTTCCTTCTCCATTTCTGACCCTGTGTGCATTGTCTTACTTTATTCCCCCTTTAGACTAGCATCTTCTGCTCTGTAGTCCACGAAGCAAAAATGGTTAGTCCACAGGTCAAGATGACACATCACACTCAGAAACTGACTTGCTGTCTCCCAGTTACAAGTCCTTGTGCTATCAGGAGTGACCTGGCAACATAGTTGAAAGCTGGGGCAGGCCTCAGGATTGTGAACGGCACTTTTTGCAGTGTTGGCCTCTCCTGGGCTCTGGGGTCTTAAGTTTGCAGTGCACATTTCTGGCATTAAATCTTGTCACACTGAGACCTTAGTATGCTCTGATGCTTTATAGCCACCTCTTTTCACTGCCTCATGGAAAGGGTAAAATTATTTATTTCTCCAGTGAATATTTAGAGAGGCCTGTTTTGAACCAAGCTCAGGGAACACATACTTACTAAAAAGAGATTGGTACCTGGCAGGGAAGCAAGCAAATAAAGGACATCAATGACAAAAGTGTTAAGTGCTATAAAGTGAAGAAGCTGAGACAGAAAACGGTACAAGATAGGGCAAACTATTTTAGAAAGGCTTCTCTGAGGAGGTGAGGTGTTAAGCTAATTAATACCTGAAGGATGTGCTAGAGCCAGCAGAAGAAAATTGTTTTCAATGAAAGAAAAAGAAAAGCTAATTTGTGAATAAGGGGAGGCTGACATGGGAGAAAGCAGAGCAGAGGTGAGAATATGACTTCTCAGATAGGGAGTTTAGATGTAATCCCAAGTGCAATCCCAGTTTTTTAAAAAACTCACTAGCAGGCTGTTGATGTTGTGTAATCTATTAAGGGTATTATCTAGCCTTTAATTTATGCCAGACCCCATTCTGGTGTACTGAAGAGGATTAAAAAATAAGGTAAATTATAATTCTACCCTGAGTTTGATTATAACATAGCCTGCCAGAAAAGGCTGATTGAGGAGTTCAAGTCTCAGGTAGGAAGCCATGGGGGCCCAAGCTGGCCATATGCCCAGTGACCTCAGGCCTACATTTCAGGCAGACTCCAGGGGCTGCGGGCCAGAGAAGTTTGTTAATCAGCTCACAAGCGGCTGAGTGAGGACCTATGTCATGCGACAGAGACGGCTGTCATATAGCATAGCCTTCACTGCATGCTGAAACCTCTAAGCACACTTCTATATCTACCCAATTTAATCCGTATAGTAACTCTGTGAGGTAGGTATTATTATTATCCCCATTGTACAGACAAGGAAACTGAGGCACAGAGATGTAAAGTAACTTGCCAAAGGCCACACAGGCATCAAAGGTAGGATGAGGATTCAACTACAGCGCAGTCTGGTGCCAGAGTCTGCTCCTAAATACCATGCTGCGATGATGTGTCCTTGTCCGCCTGAACGGATCGGGAGAACGTGGACAGGGTTGCCCTTGGGGTCATAGAGAAAGCTCTGGTTGTAAGAGTAATTGATTAGTATGCTGTGGGGTATGTTGAATTGACAGGGAAATCAGTATATACAAGTGAAAATCCTGTTAATACGGGTCTAGGGATCTGTAGATTACCCTGGCTGATTCTTACATTTCTGTGCACTTTTTGGAAACTATGCCACTTGGAAACTGATCTTGCCTTCATTTCTTATCAAGATGTTATTTGCTTTAAGCTGTCTTATGATTAGCTCTGGTCTCTAATGTACTATTATATAGTTTAAGATAAAATGTTATATAAAAATTTATATTAAATAATAGAAAAATGCAAAATAATACTGGAAAGCATTTTATAGCATAAATATTTTACTTGTAATATATTTTATGGAATATTTTTGTACACCTACTTTGAAGGAGAAGATGTAGTGTAACTTTCAGTAATACTTAACTCACCTATGTCTCTACACCTTTCCTTGTCATGTTCAGATTGATTCCACTGAATAATGTGAATTAACTCATACTCTTGATGTAATGTAATGAAATAAAATTATAATTATCACTGAGTTTACTCTGGAAAGCAAAAGCTCTCCTGAAATTGGAGGCTGAATTGAGCAATTTTGCAAACCTTCAGTTTCTTATATTTCTTCACTATCTGGAAACCGTAGCTATTCTGTATCTTGCGCAAGGTGGTATATGAGAGTTGCAAAGGCATCTCTTGTTGGAAACCTTCCTTGTGGTCATGCCTCCCTTTTTGGTTATTTTTATACTAATAGATGTTCTCTAATAGTGTAAATATATCCCTGAAGTGGTGTAAATTTCATAACTTCGGAGACATATTTAAGGAAACATTCTGTATTCCAAGTGATTTTTTACAGTGTATTAATCAGAGTCTAATCAGGAAAGAAAAATGATGCAGTAACTTAAACAGAAAATTTAGTATAAATAATTATTAACTAGTATAAGGAATTTGAATATTAGAGATTAGCTAGTAAGAAGAGAACTCTCAAGAATATAGGAATAGCAGATGTGAAAGATGACTCCTAGCCCTAGAACTTGAGATAGCTTGACCAAGAAACCAAGAAAGACCTCCCCTCAACCCCCCGGGCTAAGCTTCTGACCTTGCTGGAGAGGGCGTGGTTATATGTATTGAATGGCAGAGAAGCTGCTATGGTGTAGTGCTGGAACTTTCCAGAAATATTCCCTTAAGGGTGCCAGAGAAAGCTGTCCACAGGGAGATGACTTGCTGGAGATGCTGTTACAAAACTGCCCCAAGAACATGCCAAAGAAAGTGTTTGGATGCAAAGTGCTGGTCGCCTGGCCATCATATTATACTACAGGAACCTGTACTGGGGAAGCCACTCACACTACTGCAAGAAAAATACAGCAGAACCAAGAAGAGAAAACTTCTTCTTCTCCTTCTCTTTCTTCTGCTTCTCCTTCTTCTATTTCTTCTTCTGCTTCCTCTGCTGCTTCTCTTTCTCCTTTTTCTTCTTCTTGTGTGTTTTCTTTTCTTTCTTTCTTTCTTTCTTTCTTTTTTTTTTTAGACAAGGTCTTACCTTGTCACCCAGGCTATAATACAGTGGTAGGATCACAGCTCACTGCAGCCTCAATTTTCTGGCTCAAGTGATCCTCCCACCTCAACCTCCTAAGTAGCTGTGACTACAATCACATGCCACCACGCCTGGCTAATTTTTGTATTTTTTGTAGAGACAGGGTTTTACCACGTTGCCCAGACTGGTTTCAGACTCCTGGACTCAGGCAGTCTGCCCACCTTGGCCTCCGAAAGTGCTAGGATTATAGGCATGAGCCACCATGCCCAGCCAAATATATCAGTCTTGATGGAACAGAAAAGTTTAGAAGAACAACGCGTTTATAAGTTTATGTGTTAAGGATGTTTACTTAACATTGTTAAGGGACTCGAGACTGAAGTTCTGCCTGTTATTTGAGCACAGTAACTGTTACTGGTTCAGAATCCACAGTGCCAACTAATGGTAGTTGAGTTGTAATACAAGAAGTCTATAGAAGAGTGGGAGACAAATGAGAAAGAATAGAATAGTCATAATCCTCAAACATAGATCTATCAACCTTCCTATCTGAAGACACAGTGGCCTATAATTAGTATTTCTATTTTCTTATTGTAATTAAGTTGGTATTTTCTTAACAACATAAATAGTAGATCTACTTCTTTCTTATTGGTAGAAAAGAATATGAAATGAAACCTTTATTTAGATATTGTTTATCAAATTAGTATCCCTTGGTGTATTTATTCAGTAGGAGTTAACTTGTATATTTAATGTAGTAGGAATAATGCAGATGAACTCATAAGAGACAGAGAACATGATTAATTCATATTATTGAGATTTCACTGAGTGTATGGCACTGGATTTTATAAAAACATTCAACTATTTGTGAATTGGTTTCTGATACTTTTGGTCTATTTTATGCTTTCTTTTTAAACATTAAGTTGAACTTGACAGCACTCCTTAATTCTGAAACTGGAAGAATGACAGAAGTGAAGGATTTTTTTTTTTTAACTCTTCTAATAACATAAGAAATAAAAGTCAAAGGATATAATCTCAACAACACCAACAATAAAACAACAAAATCCTGTGGGGACACTTCAGTGAGGAAGGCAGTACACAAAACATCCGTGTTCTTACTTGCTCCATTCATTTAAATTATATGTTACCAATTTGAAGCCTGGGAACCCAAGCAAAACACCATGGGTTCTCTGTTGCTTGTGAGTTGGAACACTAGGGGACAGCACTAAAATATCCCATAGTTGTGTGTTATTGATCACTTACATACTGTATAATAAGAGATTTTACTGTTAAAGACGATTGAATCTCTTGTTGATTTCAGTGGATGAAGAAGCACAAAGAGGAAGATGAGCTTCCCAAATCCACAAATTCAGACTTTATGAGCAAGTGTTTTGAATAATTTAGAAAAAGCTCCCAGGCTATGTTTTGGTTGCAAGATACTAAGGCACAATAACTTAAAGAATTGTGACTCGTCTGTTAAAGAGTGTTTTGCTCTGTTTTATTCTGTTGGGGTAAATATTTTGCTGAAATTTTTACTTCTAATCCTGTTTTCCAGGCACATTGGAAAGGCATGAGACAGGAGAAAGAGCACAAATTATTCTTAATTGTTGTGATGATTCACAGCTTGTGAAGGCAGAATCTGTACTTCCCGTTGCCTCAGAGACACTTAAGCACAAAAGTATAGAACAGAGATCCTCCAGCCCCTACCAGCTTGGGCCAATACCTTGCCCTGGTCTGCAGGTGGAGTCTTCATGTAAGGTAAGTTCAAATCAAGCTCTTGTTCACAAAGAACATTATCAACCGAATAAGAAGTTATATGCATTCATAAACACGTGGCACTTAAGTATCAGCACAAAAACGAGAACTAAGAGATAGGTACATCTACCAAATAATCTTGGGTGAATCAGTATAACTTTTCGAGTGACTATTACACTTATTATGGCATAATTTTTGACAAAATAGGTACTAGCTTATCAAAATTGAGTCAATTTTATATTAAGTCTCAAATCCTAGGTGGTTTTCCATAGGGAAGGGAAAGCATTTATATTCTGTAGTTTGCATCTATTTTTGTTTTCGAGTTCCGAGTATCTGACCTCTTAAAAGTACTGATTGAAAATAAAATGGTATCAGAAAAACTAGATCACAGTATATATAATTCTTTTGATATACTCAGTATCACTCGAGATCACTAACTCTAGGATTCTAAGCCTCAGTGAATACACATTGATGGAATTTGCATTTATTTATTTGCATTTATTCTCATAAACCAAGTCAACCAGCTTAGCATAAATTTTGACTAGCTTTATTGTTTTTTACTTCTAAATATGATAATTTAATCTGATCTAAGGGATTATTTGCCATCTTTTCATCTCCAAATTATCCCCTCAACATACTGTTGTAACTATGCCATTTATATGTACATATGAAATGTATTTTTTCATGTAAACATATTTTCATAGTATTAATATGTAACTTTTATTTTTAATGGCTGCATTATGCTCTATGTGGTGTTTGTACCATTGTTGGTATAAATTATTTCTCTATGGTTTGATTTATAGGTTGATTTTTTTATGTTTCACTTTTCTGAATAACACATCTATGAATTAAAGCTTTTTCATGTAGATTATTTAAAGAATATGTTTTTGGAAGTGGAATTGCTAAATCAAGGTTTTGCTGATTTTTAATTACATATTGTTAACCTGTTCTGTTATTTTAATAGTATCATGAAGACTAGTAAAATACTATTAATAAGGGCTTTGAATAAGACCTTATTTTATCTCATGTGTATGTATATAGTTAGGCAAAAGAATGTATCATCTTCAAGAAAGGTTAATGGGCCATTAAAGCCATGCCTCAAAGCAGCAGAGTTTGGGGCCGGAGTGCCAGCATGTCATCTTTAGCTTTTTAGATTTAGAGGCCTGACTTAGATTTTACAAATGAGTCTAGGATTTGTCAACCTTTTGAGAGCTAATTCACACTAAATATCTAAAAAATGAATATATAAACTAGAATGACAATTCTTTAATTGAAATTCTGGCATTGCTTGGTACATCCTTACTGCAGCAAAGTGGGGGACAGGGAAAATTGTAACACAGGGTTTCTTGATGGGCATGGAGTCAGAGCCCAGAGAATATTGATTCATTGAGTTCTAAGAGTTGAATGTAGCCAGTGCTTTCAGCCCATCAGAGTACCTTGGTCAAGGCTGATAATGCATTGAAAAATTTCTAAATTTTGGATTTCTCTATGACTTCATTTAGAACACCGGCTTTTTTTATACTTTCCTTCTTCAGATATTGAAGCCAGTGATTAAGGTGATGGCTTTTTTTCTTTTCTCATTCAGTCTTTAGGTTTTCAAAACCTATTTTTCCTATTCTTAACTTGAAAAGATCACTCAACGACATTTCAAGGCTGTAAGGACAGTTATATAGATGCAATGAATCTTCAACATTCACAACTGAACATAAGTCTGGAAATTGAATCACACTAACAGTCTTAGGTATCACAAGGCTTCAGTGAATAAAGTCCGGTGAGTGAGCCAAGCCAGCTGTCAAGCATCCCCATCTTGATGTGTCTTTGTTGCTCACTCTTCATAAGAGAGCTTGCATCTTATACTGAAAATTATATGCTAGAATAGTAGATGAGAACTGGGGAACATCTCTTGACTTACATATTTCAGTTATTTAGTGTTTGCCGGAGGAAATTTCATTCAAGTGTCTTTTTTATTAGTTTAATTTCCAGAAGGTAAACCTATGGCTATTTATTTCAGTCTCTTGAAGAGTTTCAGAGCTACTTTTCATGTAGTGACAATAATATAGAGAGATTTCATTATTTTTTTAAAAAAATTATTATTATACTTTAAGTTCTGAGGTACATGTGCAGAACAAGCAGGTTTGTTACATAGGTGTACATGTGCCATGGTAGTTTGCTGCAGGCATCAACCTGTCATCTACATTAGGTATTTCTCTTAATGCTATCCCTCCCCTATCTCCCACTGCATGACAGGTCCGGTGTGTGATGTTTCGCTCCCTGTGTCCATGTCTTCTCACTGTTCAACTCCCACTTATGAGCGACAACATGCGGTATATGCTTTGTGTTAGTTTGGTAAGAAGGATGGTTTCCAGTTGCATCCATGTCCCTGCAAAAGACATGAACTCATCCTTTTTTATGGCTGCATGGTATTCCATGGTGTATATGTGCCACATTTTCTTTATCCGGTCTATCACTGATGGGCATTTCGGTTGGTTCCAAGTCTTTGCTATTGTGAACATTGCTGCAGTAAACATATGTGTGCATGTGTCTTTATAGTAAAATGATTAAAATTCATTTGGTATATACCCAGTAATTGGATTGCTGGGTTAAATGGTATTTCTAGTTCTAGATCCCTGATGAATCGCCACACTGTCTTCCACAATGGTTGAACTAATTTACACTCCCACCAACAGTGTAAAAGCATTTCTATTTCTCCAGATCCTCTCCAGCATCAGCTGCCTCCTGACATTTTAATGATCACCATTCTAACTGGCGTGAGATGGTATCTCATTGTGGTTTTGATTTGTATTTCTCTAATGACCAATGATGATGAGCTTTTTTTCATATGCTTTTTGGCCACATAAATGTCTTCTTTTGAAAAGTGTCTATTCATATACTTTGCCTACTTCTTGATGGAGTTATTTTTGTCTTGTAAATTTGTTTAAGTTCTTTGTAGATTCTGGATATTAGCGCTTTGTTAGATGGATAGATTGCAAAAATGTTCTCTCATTCTATAGGTTGCCTGTTCACTCTGATGATAGTTTCTTTTGCTGTGAAGAAGTTCTTTGGTTTAATTAGGTTCCATTTATCAATTTTGGCTTTTGTTGCCATTGCTTTTGGTGTTTTAGTCATGAAGTCTTTGCCCATACCTGTGTCCTAAATGGTATTGCCCAGGTTTCTTTCTAGGATTTTTATGGTTTTAGGTCTTACATTTAAGTCTTAAATCCATCTTGAGTTAATTTTTGTATAAGGTATAAGGAAGGGGTCCAGGTTCAATTTTCTGCATATGGCTAGCCAGTTTTCCCAACGCCATTTATTAAACAGGGAATCCTTTCCTCATTACTTGTTTTTGTCACGTTTGTCAAAGATAAAATTGTTGTCGATGTGTTGTGTTATTTCTGAGGCCTCTGTTCTGTTTCATTGGTCTATATATCTGTTTTGGTACAAGTACCGTGTTCTTTTGATTACTGAAGACTAGTAGTATAGTTTGAAGTCAGGTAGTGTGATGCCTCCAGCTTTAGTCTTTTTCCTTAGGATTGTCTTGGTTATACAGGCTCTTTTTTGGTTCCATATGTAATGTAAAGTCGTTTTTCTAATTCTGTGAAGAAACTTAATGGTAGCCTAATGGGAATAGCATTGAATCTATAATTTACTTTGGGCAGTATGGCCATTTTCACAATGCTGATTCTTCCAATCCATGAGCATGGAATGTTTTTCCGTTTGTGTCATCTCTTATTTCATTGAGCAGCACTTTTTAGTTCTTGAAGAGACTTGTCACATTCCTTGTAAGTTGTATTTCTAGGTATTTTATTCTCTTTTTAGCAATTGTGAATGGGAATTCACTGATGATTTGGCTCTCTATTATTAGTGTATAGGAACGCTTGTGATTTTTGCACATTGATTTTGTATCCTGAGACTTAGCTGAAGTTGCTTATCAGCTTAAGGAGATTTGGGGCTGAGATGATGGGGCTTTCTAAGTATACAATCATGTCATCTGCAAACACAGACAATCTGCCTTCCTCTCTTCCTATTTAAATATGCTTTATTTCTTTTTCTTACCTGAATGCTCTGGCCAGAACTTCCAATACTATGTTGAATAGGAGTGGTGAGAGAGGGCATCCTTGTCTTGTGCCAGTTTTAAAGTGGAATGCTTCTAGTTTTTGCCCATTCAGTATGATATTGGCTGTGAGTTTGTCATAAATGGCTTATTATTTTGAGATACCTTCCATCAATACCTTGTTTATTGATCATTTTTAGCATGAAGGGGTATTGGATGTTTTTGAAGACCTTTTCTGCATCTATTGAGATAATCATGTGGTTTTGTCATTGGTTCTGTTTATGTGATGGATTACGTTTATTGATTTGCATGTGTTGAACCAGCCTTGCATCCCAGGGATGAAGCCAACTTGATCATGGTGGATAAGCTTTTTGATGTGTTGCTGGATTCAGTTTGCCAATATTTTATTGAGGATTTTCGCATCAATGTTCATTATGGATAGTGGCCCGAAAATTTCTTCATTTAATTTTGTTTCTTTCTTGTCTTCAAGGAACAATAAAATGCCAGGGTCTTGTTTTCCTACTTATAGGCTGATTTTCTTGTTTTTGCTCCTTACCTTAGATGACTACAATTTTAAACTTTTATTCTTTACATTTGGAGATCATCTAAGTCGGACAGGACTATCACTTACTTGTCCTACATACTGTACTTCTATTATTATTGAATTTAGTGCTAATGAGATTGATATTTATTTGTGCTTCACCTAAGCTATAACTTTTTAAATTATGTACTGTATATCTTCATTGTCTATTATATACTATTTCTCTTAGCATTTTATCCTGTTAGAGTTAAGCTGTTAAGATTGTTTTATTTATTTATTTATTTATTTTTAGAGAAAGGGTCTTGCTTTGTCATCCAGACTGGAGTGCAGTGGCACGATCATAGCCCACTACAGCTTTGAACTCCTGGGTTCAAGCAATTATCTCGGCTTAGCCTTCCAAGTAGCTGGGACTATGGGCATACAACACCAAGCCTGGCTGAATTTAAGAAGTTTGTCTTTTAAAGGCAAGATCACATTTTGTTGCCCAGGCTAGTCTCAAACTCCTTGCCTCAGGTGATCTTCCTGCCTTAGCCTCCTGAGTGTCTGGGATGAGAGGTGTGAGCCACTATACCTGGTGAGGTTGCTTTATCTCAGTCGTCTTTAATTTACGAGTTTGAAAAGCATGAAATTTTATGGATGCTTATAAATTCCCTATTTTCCTTGTTATTAATATGGTAAAATGCTTCATGAGTTTTCCTAAGAAAAAAATAATTTTAAGAAACCAAATTTGAATCATACTCATTTTATATGTGAGGTAAATGAGGGACAGTATGCCTATGAAATGAAAAACTGTTAAAGGTTACTTTGTATTTCAGAATTGCTTTTGTGTGTGGATTTTAGTAAAACACAGGTGAAATATTCTCCAACAATAGAATGAACAGTTTAAACAGAAGACTAGCAGGTGAGCTTTTTGTGTTTGGCAATATTTGGACTGCATTAGAATGCTGTATTTATTTTTTCTTGTTGCATTTGAAACAAGTGCATATAGATCTGCAGAAAGTTTTAAAGGAGAAAAACAAATACAATAAAACGTTTTGAAAATAATTCCAATTCGAAATGCTAGAGGAATTGAATTTGTGCTGCTAGACAAAGAATATCTCTGGGATAGGAAAGGAAGGCCAGAGTCATAAAGGATTTAAAGGAATACAATATCATATTAGTGATGGGTAACTGCTTTTCTTAGATTCATCTAAGGATTAGACAAGATAGAACCTGTTTAAATTGCAATGGAAGAAATTTAGCACCAAAGTGGAAAGTAAACAGCCGTCCTAAAATCATCTCTACATGGCAGAAATCTCTGTAGCTTCACATTTTAAGGGAAAAATGCCTATTTTGTTTGTTGTTGGGTTAGTTGTCTTTAGATTCTTTTTCTGCATTTCTTGTCTGTAAAATGAATATAAGGGTAAAGTGGATTATTATTTTGGGCCCATTGTAGTATCCTGGAAATGCCTTTTCTTTAAAACTGATTTTCTGTCGAATAATAAAATATATTATTAAAATTAATCTTACTCGTTTCTTTTTCCTTTTATTAATGTATCTACTAGGCAATTTAAAATTACAAATGTGGTTTGCATTCTACTTGTATTGGCCAATGATGAACTAGACCAGGGATAAATATTTTTCTTTTTTGTTAAGGACCTGCTATGATTTGGATATTTGATCCTGCCAATCTGATGTTGAAATGTGAACCTCAATGTTGAAGAAGGGACCTAATGAGGTGTTTAGGTCATAAGGGCAGATTCTTCCTGAATAGATTAATGTGGGGATGGGAATGCGTATGCTCTATCAGTTTTTAAGAGAGTTAGATGCTAATAACAGCTCCTCACTTTCCTGTCTTTCTTGCTTCCCTTTTCACCATGTGATCTCTGCACACATGGCTCTGGTTCACCTTCCGCCATGAGTGGAAGAAGACTGAGGCTTTCACCAGATGTCCAGTCTTCCAGCCAACAGAATCATGAGCCAGATAAAACTTACATATTACTCAGCCTCAGGTACTCCTCTATAGCAACATAAAAATAGGCTAAGAAAGGACCAGATAGTACATATTTTTGGCTTTGCAGGCCAGAATTTTGCTGCTATACATACTCAACTCTGCTGTTGGAGCACAGAAGCAACCACAGATAATTCTTCAGCAAGGGTGGCTGTGTTCCAATAAAAACATTATTGACAAAAGCAGGCAGTGGACTAGAGATGATGCACTGGTTGTTGTTTGCCAATTTATGATCTAGACAGTCTTTACTGGACCTGGAGATCATGAATTAGGAGGAGGAACTGGCCAAATAGTCAACACCTCCCTTTTCCCTCCGTATCTGTATTTTACATGAAACAATATCCCAACCTCTTCTGCACTGTATGGAATGTAATCCATAAGAGTTTATATCAAGTCGGTTCTCTGACAGAAACCAGGAACTCATATGTGTTTGTAAAACCACCCTTTAAAGAGAAACAAATGTGTAAGTAATGGTTCCCAACTTAGTTGAATTATTTTTAATGGAATTTTCTTTAAATAATGCATTTATATGTTCATCTTTAAGCATATAGAATTGATTATAAATAAAGACTGCACAGCATTATTTCCACTCTAGTTAAGCTTTCTAGAAATATGGTTTTATATATATTTTTAACCGTTAGCTGACCTTAGGGTGATGTCTCTTTGGTATCATTTGCTCAAAATTTTTATTAGAGATTTATTCTGATACGCTTGTAAAGCATGGCTGGTGTGTTGGTAGACCACCAATTGAAAATTGAATCTCACTATTACCTATCATCTTATCAGAATGAAAAGTTAGTTCTTTTATATTTTATGACTCAAAAACTAACCAAAATAGAGTAGTATGGTTTCTAAATTATGAGATTTGAAAATCTCATCTGAAAATTTACTTGTAAAAGCACTAAATAATAAGTCAGCATGGTAACATTACATGTTACTATGGTTTTTATTAAACTGTCTTTATTTTAATATTAAAATTGTATAACTATAAAAAATAAATACTTATTGTAAAACAATACATTGCATTATATAGGGCTAAATCATCCATACAGAATGAAAATTTTCCTTTTTTGATTAGTAAATTTTTATTTATTCTTTTTAATATAATAAGCAACATAGAAAACTATTTTTCTAATGTGAAAAATATTTTATATCATATTTTTATAATTTTAAAGTAGATTTTTATTTTAAATTTCAAGCACTTTATGAACAGATCGTTATTTCCCTCTGTAAACATTGAATTAAGATTTTTGTTTTAAGTAATTTGGCTTAGTGAATCCCATCTTAAAACTGTGGTACCTAAATGATAACACCCTGCCTAGTAAGATAGAATAAAGAAACAATAGGGGAAAAATCTACAAGGCAATTTGGCTTTTGAACACCTAAAGTGATACAAATTTTTGACAGTGTATAACTGTTTATCATAAGAGTTTTATAGACTTTAAGCACTGTAAGTTAAATAAAAACTTCCGTAATACCTAATCCTTTTTTTATAACTGCTTTATGAAGAACATCTCTTTTCTCGTTTTGTGGTGGGAATTTAAACTTTTTCTGTTGTTAAAATACTACCTCAATCATGAAGAAAACTATGAGGAGTATGTCACAGCTTTTTTCAAAACTAATTTAGAAGGTCTGAGTGACTATGAAAAGTAGGAAACGCACCATAAAATGACTCCAGCTGTCCACCTCGCACCCAGAAGCAACTTCGAATTTCCTCACAGGACTTCAAAGCCTGGCTTGTATCTCAACATTCGTTGGCCATGTAAATCAGAGGCACAAAAGGAGAATGCTCCTATTTCATGGTGCGAGGCTGGTTTTAGTCTGGCTTTGTGCAGCACGTGCCGGTGGGGAGTGCCAGCAACAGAAGGACTCTGTTCTGACTCGTGTGACAAATGCAGTTAACACTGGATCCATATTAATGTTGTCAAGTTCCCTCAATGTATTTAAACAGATTTTAATTATTTTCAGCGTCCAAAGGCCTGAAATATATAGCCTAATAGTTCTTCAAAGAAAGCTTACTTAATGTGTGAATGTAAAACCTCTCATAAAAATGAAACTTTTATATTGGCCTTAGTCATTGACATAGGTTATTCATCAAGTCAGCAATTTGTGTGGCAAAGTGCCATTTGAATAGTGTATTGTTAGGATACTTATGGTCCACTTGACAAGGGCTCTTGCTGTAAATAGTGCAATTTGACTCCAGCTGTTAAAGAGTGGCTTTGACAGCAGCCAAATAGAATGGAGATGCCTTACTGCACTGCCAAAAAATCAATATTGGGTTCTTGTTCATAGTAACCTGTTCTTTTCTCTTCTGTAGATTTATAAATGACTATCAAGGGTTTATAAGTGGAAGTTTAAATATTATTTTAAATGTAATTCACTCTCAGTTTCAAATTAAGACTTGTGATAAAGGGTACAAATGGGGAGTTTTCGGATATTATTTCCAAACCCTGGCTCATGTTTAGTCAAAATTACGGCTAAGTTTAATTTGGATTCTCTAGCCTCAGTAGAAAAGAATGTGTGTAAAACATGGACTCAAAATTGTGTGCCTATTGTATATTGCCAGCCCGATTATTTCTTCTTTTTGATTTTCCTTATCAATTTATCTTCTGTGTCCCTCCCCCCTTCTCTGTGTGTATACCTTTTTGTATAGATGGCAGAGTTCTTTGTGGCTGTGCCCATAGCAACACCCACAGATGTTGACAGCCAGTCATGTCCCCAGTGTTGTTTTCCTAAAGCAGAGTCCTGCTGGTTTTGAAGAGTTTTCTAAGCAGTTTTCAGCACTACAAGGTTGCTATGATACCTGACTCGCGGTAATAGATATTGAATCTGTTAATTACAATAACTACATACAGGGCTCTTTTTTTCATTGGGTTTCTCTACCATTGCTAGCTGTTATGTTTAACATACAGAGAGGAAGTAAAGTTATATATTCAAGATGAGAAAAAAATGTTCCAAGGTAAAGTCTTGAAACATAAAAAAAAATTCCCAGGTATAAAAACCTTCTAGCTGACTATTGCTTTCCCAAGACTGCAGATATAATTTATTTAAATCATTTTTAGTTTTGGCTGAGTTTGATTTTCAGTTTTTATTGTTGTTCCTGAGAAAACATAAGTCCTCATATAAAGTGTACTGAGCAGGATTTGAAAAAACTACGTTTTTCAACCTGGAAAATGCTAGTATAATATGTATTTTCTCAAATGCCTTTTTCAATGAAGGCTGTTAAAATAGCTACCTTCCTATTACTGATCAGCTCTGCATTTATTGAATTTATGGCTGAGATAGCAACTGAAAATTCATAAAGCTGATAATATAATTGTGAATGTAGACCTTTAAGGCTGATTCAAGGTCGACGTTATTGTTTTTATAATTGCTGATAGGCAATCGTGATTTCTACCAGAGAAAGGGTTAGTTCTGCTTTGGGTTTAGCTGGTTTCAAAAAAAAATGTTCTCTCTTTTGTTAATTCTAAAGTAAGATTTTTCACTGAATAAGTGTTTATATCTTCTATTTAGCACTAAATTTAGCTTTAGTTTTATTTCGGTCTCTCTCTCCCCACGATATTTCATTAACCCTGTAAGAGAGGTGCAAATCTAAGATTATAACTTTCTTCTTGGATTAAATATTCTGTCTGTAATTATCAGTTAATTTGGGGAAGGTAGTTCTAGCATAGGAACATGGAGAAAAGTTAAGCATTTCAGGCATCTTAATTTTGTATGTAGCTTAATCTAAGGACTGTGTTGGCATAATTTATTAAAGCACATCTTTACATTTGCCTTCACTTACATTAATAATTTTATAGATATTTTAGCATCTATGAATTCTGTAACCATGTTGATATGATATTATGTACCCAAAACTATTTAGCTTATTTAGACTTTTTTCTTCCTTATTTTTTTTTCCTTCCCTCTTTTCTTCTCAGTTGTAAATTGTTTTTGTCTTTTAAAAACATGTGACCTCTCAAAATTTCTTAAGATCCTGCTTTGGGAGGTACCCAAAAGATGACCCTATTCCACCTACTTAAAGAGGTCATTATCCATTGGGGTCCAAATTCATTCCAGAGGATTTGCATGTTCTGTTATTAAGCAACTTGTTGGTTCTGATTAAAACATGATTATAAATGTTACCTCTTTAAAATGTGTTTCTATTCTATTTTTAATGATTCACTGGATGATATTTTTAGAAAAAAAATGAAGTTTGTAGAATTCAGATGTTAACTCAAAGTATGAGTTGCTTAAAACTGGAAAGAAATGGAGGATAATAAAATCTTTCTTGCTGAAAGCTGGTAATATCACTTACTGACTGAGAGCACCATCTAGACCCATTTAAAGCAATCCCAACAGGAGCACTACTTCTGTACCAATGACTTATGCTGAAACTGGCCCTAAGAGAGCAGCAAATGCAAAAAACTAACAGGAAGCAATTCTCAAAAAACAGAAAGCATTTATTTTCATGGAATATTTCCCCTATACTATTAAAAACAAAATGTATTAAGAGTTCCTTTATTTATTGGAACTAAGAGCATGAACTTATTTTAAAAAATATAACCAGCTAATATTCTTGTCCATTTTGCTGAATTGGGTTTTAACAGTGATGTCCTGAAGGCACCACTAGTTCTCTGCATCTCCAAATAACATATATTTATTTGTAATTTTCTTCATACTCTGTAGCTTATATAATTCTGAAAACAGGTTTAATCCTAAATTGAAATATCCTGCATAATCTTTTGGTTCAAGTGTGATTATTCCGGACAGATATAAAAATGATCCTAACAAGCTGCTGTGAGCAGCAGGGCTTATGCACATGTTTAACTCCATGCACAATCAAGTGGGACTGAAAAGTGTAGTTCTATATCTTGGCATATTGCCCAAGACCTGATGGCTTTTAGAAAGCCATTAAGAAAGTTTACAAAGCTGGGTGCAGTGGCTCACACCTGTAATCCTAGCTCTTTGAGAGGTTGAGGCAGGTGGATTATGAGATCAGGAGTTCAAGACCAGCCTGACCAATGTGGTGAAACCCCGTCTCTACTAAAAAATACAAAATTAACCGGGTGCGGTGGTGCCCACCTGTAATCTCTGCTACTCAGGAGACTGAGGCAGGAGAATCACTTGAACCTGGGAGGTGGGAGTTGCAGTGAGCTGAGATCATGCCACTGCACTCCAGCTGGGCGACAGAGTGAGACTCTTGTCTCAAAAATATAAATAAATAAATAAATAAGAAAAGCTTACAAAGTGCAAAGTCCTGCTCACCTTCATTACTTTCTTATTAGCTCCCACTAGAGGTCTCTTGTCATTATATAAAACATGGACTTCTCCATTGTTTCTCTGATAGCAAATGCTTTGATGTTTTGTTTTCCTTTTGCTTGTCTCTCATGTCAGTCTCTGTTTTACAACAACTATAGCATGACATTGGTCATGTTAAATATGGAAAGAATAGTATGTGTCCTGTCTCTTCATATGTGATTATCATGAGACTTAAATGAGAAAATTATTTGACAGTTGACATGGCTCCCTAAACCTAAGAGGGTACCTGAATCAACTTTCATGAAATTTGTTATTATATGACTGTCTGTCAAATATTATTATCAAGGACCTATCTTTTATTCAACCAGATCAATTATAGTTAGTCAAGTTGATAGACAGTAACAAATTGTCTTTAAGATCTCTTTTTTTTTATGAGACAGAGTCTTGCTCGATCACCCAGGCTGGAGTACAGTGGCACCAGCTCAGCTCACTACAGCCTCTGTCTCCTGGGTTCCAGTGATTCTCCTACCTCAGCCTCCCAGGTAGCTGAGATTACATGCATGAGTCACCATGCCCAGATAATTTTTCTATTTTCAGTAGAGATGGGGTTTCACCATGTTGGTAAGGCTGGTCTCAAATTCCTGACATCAGGTGATCCACATGCCTCAGCCTCCGAAAGTGCTGGGATTATGGTGTGAGCCACGATGCCTGGTCAAGATCTCTTAAGCATATCTTTCTTTTATGACCTCAACGTTTATGTATGCTAATGGTCAACTTAAAATATCTTTAAACATAGTTCTAGTCATTAAATTTCTGGTGTTAACAACGGTGGAATTAGTATGATAGAAGCAGAAAACTAACAGTTCTGAGTGTATTTTGTCAAAATATGAGAATTCAACTAATCATGACAAATTATGCCCTGAAATATACATCTGATTTAAATGATCTACCCTTCTGTCTTAATCAAGATAGCAACTGAGATCAGATACAGAAAAGTCAATGAGTTGTGTGGTTAGGAAGTGCCCATGTAACACACAGCACCTCATATGATGATTTGTTTCATTGTTCTTGTGCACCTACCACAAAGGCCCAGCTATGGGGCCACAGCTTAATGTTTTTTGCCTTTGCCAAATATTCTATGTCCATGAAGTCTAAGACCAAGTCCTTATATTTTAAAACATTGAGTTGTTATATTTTATCAGACATCAGTTTTGTAACAAGAAATAATTATCAAAATCTGTTTATCTTTTACTAATGAATAAAATCTAAGGATTTGGACCCTTATTTCTCTATCTGTATGAAGGGTTTAATAAATGGCCATTTAATTCACAGACAAATCATGAAATATAATGGGACTAAGTAATGTAATCTACAAAAGTCTCATTATGTATGAATGATACATCATATCTCTTAAAGCTTTTGCAGACCTCTTGCGGTTACCTGATGTCTTCTCAATAAATCATTTAATATGGTTGCTTTTAATTTTTGTTTTCAGGATATACAGAATTTCATTCAGTATGAACACGTCACATCACATTTTAATTAAAAGTTTCTTCACTTGAGAATTAGAGCACCTTTGTCAGTAGTTCATGAGTGATACTTGGGAAGAAATTGATTTTTACTCTCCACTGGTAATTTTGTATTTATTTCAAGACTGGATGTATTTATGCTTAATCAAAACCTAGGAAATATCCCCTTCAATATTTCAGAATGTTCATAAAATTCAAATTTTTATTGAGTACTATTATTTTGAAATGTATTATATCTCCTAAACTAGGAACTCTATTATTTTCTTAGCAAGAGTATCTTTGGAATTACAAATTTGATTTGACACTTATGTGGGGCAGAGGATGTCCTGTAAGGTTTACACATATTCTTTAGCCATAACAATTTCCAGTCTATTGAACTCACGTAACTGTTTACGAAATATTCTTTTCAGCTCCCACCAGCATGACGGAAAGAAAAGAGACTAATAATGAGCATTCCATTATTATTAATCTGAGTTGCATTCATCCTTGTAATAAAAACCAAAATTATAAATCTTACATTAAAAAGATGAAAAATGTCAACTGCAGGTTCAGTCCCATGACCCATATATTTAACCCCCAGCTATTTGGCCTCATTAAAGAAACTCGTATTTCCACTGATGCTAGCCTTCTGCCAGGATGTTTTCACCCCAATTCTACAGCTTCAAGTCTAATTTTGATGCCGTTTTACCATTACATAGGTAGCAGCTTACTTTCTATTGTTCTCTTTCTCAGCATCCTTTTTATTTCATTTTGTATCTTCTCTACCCTCTACTACAGTATAAGCTCAAATGGGACAGTTACAGTTATGATCAACCTACTCTGTAAGTTCGTCACGAAATTCTCATCACCTAGCATATCTGGCACATGGTAGGCATTCAGAAATATTTGTGGAATCAACTTACGAACTGAAAACTACTGAAGTCTAAAACATAAAGAATAGATGGTAAGAAAGTAAAGGATGCTTCCTTTTTTGAATTTTAAGAGAAAAAATGAAAATGACTGCCAGGAAAAAAAAGTATAGTTATTTTGCCGGTCAATTGCTTTAAGTCCAAATCAGGTTTACATATGACCTGATTGTATAGAAAATAGTGACCTAGCAAAAAAAATAGTCAATAATAGCAAAGAGGCTGCTGAAACACAGCAGGAACCTCCACTGATATTTAGACACCAGTCTCAATTAATTCAAAAGTTTATAAGAAAAAGTGTATTAAATAGTGGTGATAAAACTTAGCATGTCCAGCATATTAGGGAGAAATTATTCACTTTGGGTAAGGTGGGCATACAACAGAGCTGACAAAGACCCAGAAAGGAAGATTAAAAGGCAATGTAATTAAAATGTCTTGTTACACCAGCAAAGTGCATATCATTACCCCATTTACTTGCCCTTAAATCTTAGACTCCTTTTCTAATAACAAAGTTATCTAAAAATAAACACTCAAAAATAGCCTAAGGATTGTATTGTATATCATGAGCCTCTACTTCCCTGAAATAATTACTTTACTGAGACCTCCCCTCAATACAAAACCCCTAAAGCCAGCAACAATCTAATCAACAGGTTTGTAATAACTTTTAGAAATTTAAGTGTAATAAATATGAAGAGGCCTGATTTATGTTTCATTTCCCAGATGCAAAGACTAGTACAATTCTGCATCCCCCCAAGTAACAAACATTGCTTCCTGCTTTTGTACATCATTTGAAAATTGCTTAACTCACCCTCTCATCCAAGGATAAGGAGGAGAGAGGGCTGATTATGTTTCAACATGTATGACATAAAATGCTTTTAGGTAGCTCATCGTGGGAACATAGGGTGGCATACTGGATTAGCAGCCCCAGAAGAAACCGAGCCTCACAGGATTTATTCTTTTTTGTCTCTGACAAAAACTCCGTCTCTACTAAAAATACAAAAAATTAGCTGGGTGTGGTGGCATGCACCTGTAGTCCCAGCTACTCAAGAGGCTGAGACAGGAGAACTGCTTGAACCTGGGAGAAGGAGGTTGCAGTGAGCCAAAATCATACCACTGCACTCCAGCCAGAGTGACAGAGCAAGACTCCATCACAAAAAAATAAATAAATAAAATGAATTATGGATTGCCTAATTATTTTACCACTATTTGTCTTATTTTCTCAATTAGCTCTAAAACTCCTTGAAAACAAAGAATTACTATGTCTACATGTTATGTAAGTTTTGTAGCATGGAATGCAAAACAGAATACTTTATTTATTCAGCAGATATTCACCAAATATCTACTATATGCCAGGCACTCTTCTTGATACAAGATTGTGGTGCTCATGGCCCTTACATTTCTAGTGAGAGAGAATATATTGTAATTAAAACAAAACAAAACAAAGCAAGATTGTCAGATAATGATAAAGCTCTGCAGGGAATTAATGTTGGCCAGTTTGATAGACAGTCCTAGGGGTTTACTATAGGCTGAGTGATCAGAGAAGATCAGAGAAGGAAGTAGGATTTATAGTAAGTTTGAACTACAGGAAGGAGCCAGAAATTCTACCGACTTTCAGAGGGGAGAATATTCTAGGCAAAGCAAACAGCTACTACAAAAGGCCTAAAGTAGGAATGAGCTCGATGTAGACAATGAAGTCAAAAAGACCAGTGTGACTCAAGGGAAGTATGGGGAAGGAAGAATTATGAGTCAATATTGAACAGGGGGGAGGGATAGAACATGTTAGGTGTAATAATCCAGAGTAAGAAGCTTGAGTTCCAAGTATTAAAGGGAGTCTTTTCACGATTTTACTCAAAAGGAGTAACATGATTTTATTTATGTTTTGAAAAGCTCATTTTGTTTGCTATGTAAAAGAAACTGAATTAGAAGAGACAGTGCATCTAGAAGAGGAGTCTATTTCTTAGCTGACACAAGAGAAAGAAATTGTTAGCTGGTTATTTTTTAAACATCAAGCTGACAAAAGCCATGATGTGACATATGTGCTGTAGCTGACTTCATCCCAAAGTACCAATGGGAGTAACCCCTTTAGATGGTGAGCTTAACTCTTGTCTGTGGTATGCAGGAAGTCGTATTAGGATGGCTTGATGGATGGATGAATAAGATTTTGCCATAAGGAAAAGCAAGTCTAAAAGCTCAGAATATGAAGATGGGGAACAAGTAGGAGGTTAATGAGAAGTTGATATGACTTGAGATGGAATATAAAGGGAGATTCAGTGGAAGGTAACTATGACTTGTACTCCTGCAGGAAAGGAAGTCTTTGAACATGGACTTCAACTTCTTTTCTTTTAGTAGGAACACTTAACATGACATCTGCTCTCTTAACAAGTTTTTAAGTGTGTAATATATTATTGCTGACCCTAGCTACAATGTTGTAAAGCAGATCTCTAGAGCTTACTAATCTTACTGGGCTGAAACTTTATGCCCATTCATTAATAACTTAAGCCCCCAGTAAGCACAATTCCACTCTTCAATTCTATGAATCTGGCTATTTCAGATATCACATATAGGTGTTATCAGGCAATGTTTGTCTTTCTATGACTGCTTATTCCACTTGGCATATGTTCTCAAAGTTCATCAAGTTGTCTCATATTGCAAAATTTCCTTCTCTTGGAAGGCTAAATATTATCCCATCGTATGTACATAGGACAATTTCTCTACCTATTCATCTGTCAATGAACATTTAGGTTATTTCCACATCTTGGTTATTGTGATGCTATAAGAAACATGGACACGGTAATACCTCTTCAGGATTCTGATTTTAATTCTTTTGAATAAACACCCAGAAGTGGGATTGCTGGATCATATTTTGGTAGTTCTATTTTTAATTTTTTGAGGAACCTCCATGCTGTTGTTCATAGCAGCTACACCATTTTGCATTGCTACCCACAGTGTGCTAAAATTCCAATTTCTCTACCTCTTCACAAATACCCATCTTCTCTTTTTGCTTTGTTTTTATTTTCATTTAATAGTAGCCATCCTGAAAGGTATGAGCTGGAATCTCATTATGGTTTTGATTTGCATTTCTTTGATAATTCATGACATTGAGCACTTTTCAAATATTTCTTGGCCATTTGTATATCTTCTTTGGAGAAACGTCTATTCAAATCCTTGACTTTTTGTTGTTGTTGTTGTTTGTTGTTGTTGTTGTTGTTGTTGTTGTAAGAATTCCTGAACTTGGACTTCTGGGAGCAATTTATATTTGTGTTGGAAAGTCTCATAGGTAACAAAAACAACAAATACAGACTTAAAATAGGGTCCTCTCTTAAAGTGTAACTTGCCTGAATTAAGGGGATTTAACATATAATATTGCTTTCTTCATATTTACATTGCATTTTTGCCCAGAAAAAATATTTTATGTACATTTAAAACTCCCATTAATTTAGAATAAGCCAGGAGTTGGCAATTTTTTTCTCTCAAGGGTCAGATAGCAAATATTTTTGATTTTGTGGGCCATACGGTCTCTGGTACACCTACTCAACCCTGCCTTGGTAATGCAAGAAACAACCGTAGTCAATGCATCAGTAATGGAGCATTTCTGTGTTCCAGTAATATTTCACTTACAAAAAGAGGTAGGCAAGTCTGTAAGTCATTGTTTTGTGACCTCTGCAATAGGCAGTGCTGTGATTAGATTGTGTTATAATGGAGTGTACTAGGTCACAAGAAGAGGAGTGGAAGCTTTCCATTGGAAAGAACTGTATTTTTGTCATTGACAGATTTTCTTGCAAAGTTCCCTCTTTGCTGAAAATTATAAATGGTTTCACTCAATTTGGGAGCCCTGGATGGGAACTCATTTTTGGTTTCTCAGAGATTTTTGTCTTGTTTCTTCTGCTTCTTACTTTTTTAAGGTAGTCTACAAGCTTGATCTTGCCAGTCAGTTGCTAGGTATGTGAGAAGTTATTGTGGTATGGTTGTTTGAAAGAACTCATGTCCTCAGACATTTCATAAATTTTATATACTTTTTTTTAGTGGGCATACTTTCTGGGTATTGATTTCAATTTAATAAATATGTGTTGAATTGAATTGACTGAAGTATCTGGTGGCCACACAAATACATATCCAAAGTGAGTGGGGTGGTTGGTTATTCTTTGTGTAAATATGCATACAAATCACTCAAAGGAGGAAAAGTACTATCTAAAAAACACTTGTCCTTTGGTCTATTTAGTAGTGAGCCAATTCTGGCTAAGTTGTTTTTCCTTCAGACCTATACTTTTCCTGACCTTTTGGCCAATTATAAGCTTGTTAGTGTGATGTTTAGAAAGCGTCAGCATGATACTACTGATTTCAGGGTCACAGTTGGGAAGCAAAGGTGTTTGGAGTAAGTAAAATTATATGTACATACCACATCTCTTTTAATTAGTTTTCATCTCTAGAGGGTGGTGACACAATAATTTAGTAAGACATACTTGTTATCTTAATTGACAAAAACATATAGAGAAAGAGGTGAAAACTAATGGAAGGAAACAATTGCTATTTAAAGAATACATATGGGATAAGTATATTTCCTGCTACATAAAATTTGGCTTATTAATGAATTTTTTAAAATTTGATATTGAGAATTTCTATTCTATTAGTGTCATTGAATTATTACAGTAGACCAAAACTGAATTAAGAAGTGTCTATTCAAATAGATGTGCCATCTGTCAGAAGTGGGGAGGTTGGGGGGGGGAATTTGTCCCTGTATCTTCTAGTCGTTTCCAGGGAAAGCATAATGCACATAAGCATGAGAAATCACATTTCATGTAGTGAAAGGAACACTGGACTAGAAGTAGTCAATCTGAGTTTTAATTTCAACTTTGGCACTTCAGTAGTTGGCTTGATTAAACAAGTGGCTATATAACATTGAATCAGTCACCATGCATCTCTTGTCTCTACCTACCTATTCATGTATATATTGATATCGATTTGGATAATGTCTAGATCAGAATAAGCTATATTATGCTCTAGTAACAAACAATGTCCCAAATTTCATCAGCTAAAACAACTCAAGTTTATTATTTCTTATTCACTCAGTGTACCAGTCTGGGGTTAGAAGGGGCCTCTGCTCTTCATTGTTACACAGAGACAAAGCTAATGAAGCAGAAGGCATGTGCTGGGAAAAGGTGGAGAGCTGTAAACATTTGGTAAAAATACTGATGACTGAGGAGAGGGGGCACGAGAGAGGAAAAAACATGCTAATGATTGCACAGATCATTTCTAGGACTCTTTATAGGATTATATGACATGTTGTGGAAAAGTGTGGTTGCTCTTTAGAGGAAGCTAAGGATCTCTCTAGGTTTTATGATTATGGATGTCTAATTTTCTTGTGCTTCTCTTTATTATGGAATTCTATGTAAACACTATTAGTATTGTTTATTGAAGGCAAAAATAATATAGGAAAAGCTATTTTTAAGTAATGAAACTCTGTCAAATGTCCCTTGATTTTCTTACATTTTTTAAAAATTTATGAATGTATGTAAATACCTTTAGTTTCTTCTATAATTCAGAATTTGCTGCCTGAGATAGTATTTCATATTCTGCACTATTGTGATTTTATAATAATTGAACACAATCTTTTCCATTTTTCACATGGAGTTATACTATTGTTTAGTCTGTTTGTACACAAAAATAATTCTGACCTTTCACATTTTGTTCTTGAGATCTGGTCCGACTTACTGAGACTTCTACTGGAGTCCCTGCCATAGGACTAATGGAACCCTTACCTTTCCATTGCATCAAGAAAGGATAATCCTTTGTATATTATCTCTAGTACAGGCAATAGCCTACAATTTGGGGAAATATTTTGGCTTCAGTAATTTATTAACAAAGACCCTTAATTATTCCATTTTTATTTTTGGTTATGAGGCCTCCTTTTTATAACACCTATTTGTCCATACCTTACCTTCCTTGCCACTTTTTATTTTAACTGCCCAGGGCCCTTATTTGATGTTTTCTTTCATTTCAGTATTTCAGTTCCTAGACAGGACATTTTGTTGTACATTTATTTTTCAGAATTATTTATAAAACCATGAAAGTTTAAAGCTGGCACTTGGTTTCACTTTCTAGAAGCTGGGGACATGCTTGTGGTTGTGGTTCTTTTTACAGGGGAGAATACATTGGTCCCTAGCTTTTGTCTCTTGTTTGTTAGCCAGTTCTCAATACAAGGTGACCTGAAACAGTCTTCTGGTCTCTGGTGATTTTGTTTACCTTGTTCCTTTTCTTCCTCTATCCCTCACTCTCTCCCTTACCTCGGTCTTAAAAAGTTTCTCAAAAATGATGGGTAGTTTGTTCACCTCTAAATCCATTATTTGTATTATTTCTCACTTTCCTGCAACTGAATCTGCATTCACAGAAATTTGGTTGATTGCTGAGAGATTATTTTGGAAACACAATAAGAGAGTACTAGTTGCAGGGGTTTTATAAGCATGAGATACAAAAATAAACATTTTAAACCATCTAGCAATAGTTTTATGATTAGAACTTTGGTTATTTTTTCCTTTGCTATATACATCAGAAGTTTTTTGAGAAGTAGAAATAAACAATGAGAGTTAAGAAAGGAACTTAATTTCTTTGCAGTCATTAAAAAAAATAGACTTATGGAGATATAGTTTACAAAACAAAAGTCACATTTTAAGAGTTTTATAGAGACGCTGATGCTTTTTAATATACCAACTCATCACCTTATTCCTGTAAGACAGGGTCATCAGACATCCAGGTTCACTGGGACAGTTTTGCCTCATGCCTGTTGTTCCAATGTAATTATTGATAATGCACCATTTCCCTCTAAAAAGTAGCCTGGTCTGAACAATAAATTATATAATCAGTTTATTTAAAGGAGACTAACATTTAAGTTAAATGAAGAAAAACGTATATGTTCTACTTAAGCTTTAAACTAGCAATTTCAAAATATTCAAATAACCATGTACGATATACTAACACAAACGGGTTAAACAATAAAAAGCTGCTGCTTAATCAGTTTCCTTTTACATTTAGATATGCAAAAATACTACAGTCTCCTAGCAGTTAAATGATATAGTTTAAGAGAAAAATTAGGCCTAAGGCAAATAAAAATCTTAATTTTTACTCATCCAACATTTACAGTTTTACTTTTTCTGGGTTTGGCATATCTTTCTTAGTACATCATTTTAAAAACTAACATGCAAAAGGCTCATTGCACAGTAAATGATACCCTTCCTTTTAAAATGGTTTATTGATATATGCATTAAAAATGTAACTGGGTAACCCTGAGAGCTGCTTTACAAAATTCTGCTATTCTTCACACTTAAAACACAAAACCTATAATTAAAGAAGAAATGAGCAATTTTGTCCATTAGCCAAAGCCAGATTATACGCTTTAAATCTGGAGATTTTGTAAACACACCAATAATATTTTACAGGCACAAACCAGTTTGAGGCCTGAAACATAATTTCCTTTATCTTCATATTCTAAGCTTTATAATGTTACAGGAAGTGTCCATCTGTTCAGCTGAGATTGCTTCAAATAGTGAGTGGTCAGAAAGACTTAGATGATAAAGGTCAAAGGAGCCTCTTGACCCTGTGATACTTGCCAAAGCAATTGGAGCATCAGGGCTGATATATAGTTAGATACAGTTGGCTAAAGCAGGCTCCACTTTAATTGGTAATGATAGCAAGAATACACAGTAAAGTCATTGCTGAAAGAAAACAAAAAGTATCCAATATAGTAATTTATTACCAGTCAGTGGGTTTCACGCACTGGGTTGTTTTACCCCTGCAGTTGAGAAAGCAAAAAGGTACTCTAACACTTAGCTGCAAATGGATGCCCTGCTGATACCCAAGATGCGTAGTGGCCCCATGACTGCCCGTGCCATTAGCTTGGTAATGTTGTCTCTATTGTAAACTCAGCTCCCCATGTTCTTCCTGTGCATCAGCTGCAGATTGAAGGCTTTCTCCTTTGTCTTCTATTTGCCCTGCCAATCATGCTGCTCTCCACCCCACCCGATTTAAGGAGACAGTTTTACTGCCAACAAGGATCTTAGGCAACCTAGGGCTCAAAGAATCTGAAAATGAATGGTTGGCACTTTCATTTACGCCTTGCTGTGTGATTTACAAGTTGTTGGAATTTGTTGTTGTTGTTCCTATCATTCCACCAATGGTTTCCAGATTTTTCATATCTTTGTAAGATAAATACTTCTGATAACTAGTATACCCCTACATGCTTATGGCTCCCTATGGAATTAAATTATTTGTTATGAATGTTGAAATATATTTGGTGCAATATGAGCACAGCTCTTTATAAATATTTTTCATTTATTTAATCAGTTACAAAATTCTTTAAAACTATAGTTACTGGTTTCTGTCAATGAAGATAGAATTCCCATGGGGAAATATGAACGAGCTCTTTTGAATGCCTACATTTTTTTCCTTAAACATCTTAAGAAAAACTACAGCACACCAAGAAAAGATAGACTAAAGCAAAGGCTTTCCTAACTGCAAGCACAGATGCAATAAAATTAATGTTCTTTCCATTTCCAGTTGTATATTGGAGGTGTAGTTTGCGTTTTTGGTTTGTGTTTGTTTGTACTTATTTATAATATGGTTATCTTCTCAAATATTTAAATTTACTTCAAGGATCATTGGATTTTAACACTGAGGAAAACACTGTTTTCATGAAGTCACAATAGCAATTTATTCCTGAGGTAATTACAGTAGAAACCAATATTAGCTTAGCATTTACAATTAAACATAAACTTAAACTTCATTTGGATTTTCTGACTGAGGGTTCAGATAGAATATAAAAAGTATGTTACTGTATATATGCTTTTCATGGATAGACTTTCATATATTTTGTTTGCATATGTAAAATTAAAATTAGATGACATTGTGATGCTATGAAAATTTCTTTTCTTTTTTTTTTTGAGTCAGGGTCTTCCTCTGTCACTGTAATACAGTGGTGTGATCAGGAAACACATTTTCAATTGAATTTAAACATTTTAGGTTAGATCATGGATATGGTAAATTCTTGAAAAGTATGATATTTTCTTTCTCTTTCTACACACACAGACACACACACACACACACACATTTCAGTTTTTAACTTAAGCAAACAATATCTAGGAATATTCTGAAACCAGACCTAGGTATGTGAGGAGTTAGGAAAGAACCAGATTCAGCCTCTCCCCCACCAGCTGCTTTCATCGTGGCCAGGTTCTTAGCATTGTACTTGGTTATGCCAAAGGAAGTTTGATGAGGAGCATGTCCCAAACCAGCTTCCATCTGTTTTAGAAACTGTGCTTTAGACTTCAAAACAACTAGGGACTTTAACATCTTAGTTGAAAATGAAAATGAAACTTTACCATCTTTTCAAGGAAAGTAGGAGAGACATTTCAGAAAAAAAAAAAAAATCCTCATCACGTTTGTGCACTGTGATGGTTTGATTTCATTAATAAAAGTATTCTTAATAAACAGTTCTTACAATATTAATTGACTAATTAATTAATTTGCTGCTGGAATGGAGGCTAAGCACTCATTATGCCTTATTTCATAAATCTTCATAACCCAAGGAATTCTTAAGTCAATATTTGTATCAGTCTTCAGTTCTATTTTTAGACTAAATAATTCTAAAGCAAAAATTGTATGAAATAATTTTAGCACTGGATAAATATTAGTTTATTATTATATTTATGAAGAATTATACATTTTTTCTAACTTGCATTTTCTACTTTAGAATCTTCAGATGGACAAGGCAGTGGCAAAGGGGAAGCTTATAGATTAGGAAAAAGGGACTAGCTTTAGGAAAGAGGACACAGAAGAGGTAAACCAATACAGGACTCTCCATCACTAATGGAAATATGTTTTTTAAGGGAGGTAGCTCAGTTCCCAGAATGAGTTGGATCCCAAAGGCAAACAGCCCTCAGAGATAAGAAGGTAGATAAGGAAAATAACATTTATGATGTACTTTCCATGAAATTTTTATGTGGTTACGTGTATTAAATCAGTTAAAGTAGGTGGCATGTCTTGATGTATTTGAAGGGGGAAAATTTTAAAGCATTTTCTTTTCCTGGATATTATGCCAGTGATGTATAGAGTAACTTGACTTTTCAGATATGGTTTATATTGTAATTTAAGACTTTACAAAATACAGTGTAGCAGTATTGGTTTTCATGTATCACTAATGGTTTAAGGCTGAATTTTAGAAAGTGAATGCTTGCCAGTACAGAGAGAACCCTGATGTTTCTGGATAGTAAAGAAACCACTCTTATTCTTCAAACCACAGCCCTTCAGTGAGGCTCTATTATTATGATGCTGTTGATGTGCTCGTTTCTAGACATGATATCAAATGTGTATACACAGAGGTGTGCGCATGTATAAAAATTTTTTAACATAGAAATGAGATACTACAGAGCTATTCTGCAAGTTATTTTGTCAAATCAAAAATATTTGGCAGATATCTTTAAATATCAGCACATAAAGATCTACCCTGATTAGATTTTAACTAAGCTTCCAATACATACAATTTTCATTTTACTTTCAGAAAATCTTATATGGGGAAGCAATCTGAGACTATGTGCTAATATACAATTATTACTAGTTTATGCTATTATAATGTCACTATTCTTTCATTTACTTAATACTACTGCATATTTCAACTTCAAATTACAGGCATTAAAGAAGGGTGGTTACTCACGTAAATGGACCTAGAATAACCATTTAACTTATTCAACATCAAGAAAATACATGAGTCAAATGAGTTTTTAAAATAGCAATAGTAATCATATCAAGTAAAATTATAGTAATCTACCATTTCTACTATTATTTAACCTTTTTTCTGACAGTTTGAGCAAATGCTAAAGTATAAGAAAAAGAAAGAAAAGATGGAAATAAGGAGAAACATTGCCTTTGTTCAAACAGAGTAATAGTGGACACTCTGAATATAAAATATTAATAGATCGGAAAACCTAATAAAACAGAAAATAATGTTAAGCATGGTAGTTGGCTAAAAACCAAACTAATGTTCTTATATAGAAATGCCCATTAGAATGTACAATAGAATTAAAATTCCATTCATAATAGCAATAAAAAATAAATAGGCATATATTTCATAAGAAATATGCAAGATCCATATAAAGCCATATTTTAAAAATTGCTAAAAGACACAAAAATACCTTAATTTAACAAAATAATGTAGTCCCAGAGGGAAAGAGTTCTATTTTAAAGATTTACATACTCACAACGCTATATATTTAATAACAATTCATTTCAAAATCTCCTTAGTGGGTTTTAGGAACCGATGAGTTGATTACAAAATTCTTCTGGAAAAATAAGTATAAGGATTGAGCTAAGGAAACGTAGAAAATAGAGGAATGATGCCTGGAGCCTTCCTTCTCAGATATCAAACATATTATCTATCTGTCCACATATTTATCTACACATGCATGCGTGGACACACACACACACACACACAGAGTAAAATAGTAGCACTTGGTACAAGTTCAAGAACAGAGAAAGAGATAAATGAGGGAAAAAGTGAAAGTCCAGGAATGAGCATGTCACAACCTACTCTTTGTTAAAGATGGCACTTAAAGTCAAAGAGGAAAGTTATTAAGAGGCTTTTGTATAATTGAGTGTAATTTTTGTATAAAATACAAAATCATAGCCCTACTCTTTCCCTTTCACAAAAATATACTTCAGATAAACATTTTAAATATAGAAAGATAAATTACTAAAGAGAAATACTTGATGATATTTTTAGTAATTGTGTTACAAAAGGCTTCAGTGGCAAAATTTCAAAAGAAAAAACATGAAAAAATTGAATATTTTTACTACTTACAAAAATTATATTAAAAAATCTCAAAAATTTATAATTCAACTTAAAAACCTAATAATAGACTTGAATAAACCTTTTTAATATTCAATAAAGAATGAATATCTTTCTCTATAATGGGACTCACACAAATTGAAAAGGAAAAGATAAATAGTAAACTAAGAAATCGGGCAAAGATTGACACAAACCACAGAAAAATACAAATAGTTGTTAAGCTTTTCTCACTAAAGACCCACAATGCAAATTTCCTATTACTAATAAATATTAAAAGAAGTACTAAATTCTTTGACAGCATGACAAAATAATATCTTACATGTATCCACATTTGTTGAAGTGTGTTTTAAAACAGACTTGCTGGAGCAGCCTCACGATTTAGCCAATACTTTAAATATAACCTAGCTTTTTACCCAGATATTTTATTTTAAAGAATTTTAAAAAGAACCAGAAAGTGTTCAATGATTTTAGGCATATGTATTTTTAGAAAAAGAATGGAAAATGCTAGTTTTCATTTGTCATTTGTGGAGAACTGGCTTATATAAGAATAACTTCTGTCCTTTTTAAAATTACCCTGAGTTCTGCATCAATGAGATTTTGAGGAGACTTAAGTCAAAAGTTATGACTATGGCATCCAAGCATACCAGGACCCAAGAGTAGAGGCATCTTAACTCTACTGTAAGCCCTGGGTAGACAGGAAGCCACTGATGAAAGCAATCTGTTACAGAACAAGTTGACTTTTGACTGACCTTGTAATTAGGTGTTTAAATGGGCTAGTGGTGTAAGACATTTATTTTTCACTTAGGTGACAGTTTCTTAAGTGAATTTCTCTGGTCACACAGAGGTTAGAGGTGGGCTAACTGAAATGTGCAGGACTCACACCCAAAGGCTATATCCCATGTTACCATTAAAAAAAGCATATTTAATTTTAAAAATATGTCAGTTTTTATTATTTTTAAAAGACCTGGAATAACACCTTCAACCATTATATTTCAGAATTGAATAGTTACTAGAAGGAGTATGTTATGAAATTAATATGTTGTCCTTCATGATTATATGGTTCAATTTTATATGGTACTTTTAGGTTCAATGAAGTTTTCTTTAAAATACCTCATGTTGTTTGAACTCATAACAGAACAAATTCCTGCTGATCTAATGCACAGAGGTTGAGGCATGTCCAGCTTTTAAGGGACGGGAGTGGGTGAAGAATAATGACACTTATGCATAGGATGATGACAAAAGGTAAAGGGTGGAAAGGAAATTAAAATGTCACGGGAAGTCCAAGGAAGGCAAGATTACAACTGGAAAGGTAGATTAGTAAGAGTTTAGGGAAGGTGGTCTCTTGGGGAAAATGAGCTTTCTTCAGGACTACAATTTCTGTAGATGGGTGTTAGGGCATTTTCTGCATGAAAAGAAGCACAAAGGCCGAGAAATCGCCAAGATTATAAAGCCAAGATTATTAATAGCAGAAGAATCAGGCAGGAATGCCAGGCACAGACTGCAGTTAGAAGAGGAGGCAAGAAAAGCATTTTTTAATCTAATTTTTAATTATCTGTAGAGACGAGGTCTTGCTGTGTTGCCCAGGCTGGTCTCCAACTCTTGTGATCAAACAATTCGCCCATCTCAGCCTCCTGAAATGCTAAGACCACAGGCACGAGCCACCATACCTGGCCAGAAAAGAATTTAAGTGAGATGAATTCAGCTGCAGGCTCCTGCTTCATGGACTGTAACTGTCTGTCCTGCTCACTGTTGAGTCACCCACATATAGCACATAGGTGATACTTAGCGAATATTTGATGAGTAGATGGATGAATGAATGGTTAATAAACTATAAAGGAAAGGATATGGTAGGAAAGGCATTGAAGAAAGAGAGGGGATTCAGAGACGAGAAAGAAAAGGTAATATCCAGATATAAGCTTGGCGGACTGGGAGAATGTTGTTGCCGTTATAAGAAACGGAGATGGAGCGGACTTCCTTAGTGAGAAATTTGGCATTGCAGTAACCATGGATTTTTCTGTTTGTTCATTTTGTTTTTTGAGATGGAGTTTCCTTCTTGTTGCCCAGGATGGAATGCAGTGGCTTGATCTCAGCTAAATAAAACATTTGCCTACTGGGTTAAAGTGATTCTCCTGACTCAGTCTCACAAGTTGCACCCGCCAACACACCCAGCTAATTTGTATTTTTAGTAGAGACAGGGTTTTGCCATCTTGATCAGGCTGGTCTCTAACTCCTGACCTCAGGTGATCCACCTGCGTCAACCTCCCAAAGTGCTGGGATTACAGGCATGAGCCACCATACCCAGCTAACCATGGCTTAATAAACGTATCATAGCACAAATAATACGTTCTTGATATTTTTAAGTTAGAACATTTTTCTGATTTTTCAGTATGTTTCTCTGTAATTTGGTGCAAGAACAGTATGTACCAAGGAAAAAAAGAATGTGATTAGGAGGAAATATAAAATCTTGATTACAAATCTAGAGGGATATTTTATATGTTAACGTACCAGTAACAAAATACTTTTCCTGACTTCCAAGACCATGTTTAAACAAGGCTTTGGCATGTTGCCAAGGAGTAGAAATCTGTCATTGTTCTTTCTTGTGTTGTTTTTCTATTCCAGGGTAGCCCTCTGTTTTTTGATTGGAAGGAAATGAAAGCCCTGCTAGATTGGAAATTAGACCTGAGCATATCTTACTTTGCTAAGGCACTGGAATATCTGGCAGTGATGGAGCTGCCCTTAGATAGCCCCATTGTGGTGTTGAACATTTTTCACATCACCCTTGATAAAATGCTTTGTCTAACGTTATAGCTAAGAGGTTGGACTCACATTTCTTGAGAATTCTTCTGAGCTCTTTTGTTGTTGAAGTGTTGACAGTAAAGTTGAAGTTTATGTTTGTTCACCTCATTCCTTACAGTTAAAAGGAAAAAATACTGCTTTCATTGGTCAGTACTATTTCATGCATTCATTTTCCTGGTTGTGAAAAGGATTACAAATTTTTCATTCAGTGAATTTACCTGAGTACTATTAATTGCAAAATACTGATTTGGGAAGTAACCCCTCTTCACTCCCCACCCCCCGTTAAAGGAATCAGACATGAAACCTGCCCTCAAATAGTTCACACTGGAAAATATATTTCCTGGATTGAAGGAGCCTCACTCACACTTTCATGCATGAACAGGTTCTGTAAATGCCTAAGGCTAAAAATATAATACAGAAAGTCATTGCTAAAGAGTTGAAGGGAAAGAGAATATAGAGCTGGGGATGATAAGGATGAAGCATTTTTTAAAAAAAAAGGTTTGGGATAGAACCTTAGAAGAAGGAAAGAACTGTGATTTGGGTGACAGGCACAGGAAAGAGTACAGGCTTGGTAATGAGTTAAACACATAAGGCATCAGTCAGAGAAATCTGACTACATGCAGACAAAGGGATGCAAAGTTAGACAGGAAAGGTTAAAATAACTTGAATGGAAGTCTGAATATGCCAACTCAATGAATTTCAACTTAATTCTACAGACACTTGGGAGCTACTGAGAATCTAAAATATGCTTAAAGCACTTCTTAAAATATACTGTTACTCCATTGGTGCTGTGTAGCCTAGGTTTGAAGCAAACAACAAGTAAAAATGTAATGGGGAAAACCACATTAAACGATAAAAGGTCCCCAGACTCAGATGATCATGATGCAGAAGGAGAGAAATGTTGCGCAAAATGAGGGTTTGAAGTCAGTTAAAAGTTAGATTAGGATTTTTCCAGGTTGTCCACCTGCCACAGGTCTGACATTTAACCTCTGAAGTTGGACTCTAAAGCCTAATCATCTGCTTACAGACTTGTTGGTAAGCAAGCCTACGACTTTAGCTTCACTTAGCATTTTGTTTCTTTGCATTTGTGGTCTTCTAAGATGTTTGTTTTGAGCTTAGCTAAACATTTTAAGTTGCCTTAAATTAAAAAAATCTATTGTCAGCATGAATTTAAAAATTTTAAACTTTGCCATCTTGACTAGAAATCAACTCATATTTTAAAAATATTTAGAATTTATTAATTTGTCATAACACAAAGTTAGTTATTTGAAATTTTTAGCAATAAAGATGTAAGCATCTACTGTAATTTCTTTTTGTATTTAAGTACCATATTTTCTACCTTTTTATGGCATAAGTTTTAAAGGTAACTTCTTGTAAGTTGTTATAAATTCATCTATATTGTAGACTTGTTCCTCAGAAAATTTTCTGCATCAAGAAATTACATTATCTTTTCTGTTAAATTTATGATTTAGGATAATCATTAAATAATAACTCAGTCATATAGTATTCAATACATGGATGTCAATTTTTTTCGTATCATCTGTGCCATCTCTCACTTGAAAAACTTCCATTGTTGGGAGAGAGATCCAAGATGGCTGATTAGGAGCAGCTCAGGATTGCAGCTCCCAGTGAAATGGCAGAGAGTGAGTGGACGCCACATTTCCAGATGGATTTTTATTGCCCACAGACTAGGAGATTCCCAGGCAGAGGAGCCCCACGGGTGCCGACACCCCAGCATGGTGGTTCTCAGTACAAAATATACGGGACTGTGTGCCCTTTTAGTTGGCGATTGGAGCTCCGGGAAGGCAGAGTTGCCCATTCAGCTCATTAAAAAGGGACTGAAACAGGGAGCCAGGCTAGGAGATTCCCAGGCAGAAAGATGCCACGAATCTCAACGCTGCTGTTTCAGCTGGCTCAGTGGGTCACCACACAGGAAATCACACAGATCCCAGTGCCTTTTCAACAGGTGACTTGAACACCTGAGAAAGAGTCGACCATTCAACTAAAAAAAAAAACAAAAAGTCTCTGAGGCAGGGAGCCAGGTGATCAGGCTCGCCTGGTCCCACCCCCACAAAAAAACAGCAATTGGAAATGCTGTGGGTTGAGAGTTTCACAGAAAACACAGCTGAACCCAGAAAGATCCAGCTCTGTGGGGGAGGGGCATCCGCTGAAGGAAAACTAAGAAACAGAAATAAATTCATCACCAACAAACTGGACGTCCACTCAGAGACCCAATCTGAAAGTCAGCAACTACAAAGATGACAGGCGGATAAATCCACAAAGATGGGAAGAAACCAGTGCAAAAATGCTGAAAGCACCTGAAATCAGAATACCTCTCCTCCTACAAGGGATCACAACTCCTCACCAGCAAGGCAACAAGGCCTGATAGAGAATGAGTGAAATGAATTGACAGAATCAGGCTGCAGAAGGTGGATAATAAGAAACTTCTGTGAGCTAAAAGAACATGTCCTAACCCAATGCAAACAAACTAAGAACCTTGAAAAAAGATTTGACGAAATGCTAATGAGAATAGACAATTTAGAGAGGAATATAAGTGAATTGATGGAGCTGAAAAACACAAGAACTTTGCAAAATATGCAGAAGTTTTAACAGTCGAATTGACCAAGCCGAAGAAAGGATATCAGAGGTCGAAGATCAACTTAATGAAATAAAACGAGAAGGCAAGATTAGAGAAAAAAGCTTAAAAAGGAATCAGCAAAGTCTCCAAGAAATATGGGACTATATGATAGGTGTTTGATAGGTTTGATAGGTGTACCTGAATGTGACGAAGAGAATGATACATTTGATAGATGTACCTGAATGTGATGAAGAGAATGAATCCAAGCTGGAAAATATTCTTCAGGACATTATAGGAAAACTTTCCTAACCTAGCAAGGCAGGCCAGTATTCAACTCCAGGTAATACAGAGAACACCGCAAAGATATTCCTCAAGAAGAGCAACCCCAAGGCACATAATGGTCAGCTTCACCAGGGTTGAAATGAAGGAGAAAATGCTAAGGGCAGCCAGAGAGAAAGGTCAGGTTACCCACAAAGGGAAACGCATCAGACTCATGGCAGATCTCTCAGCAGAAACCCTACAAGCCAGAAGAGAGTGGGGGCCAATATTCAACATCCTTAAAGAAAAGAACTTTCAACCCAGAATTTCATATCCAGCCAAACTAAGCTTCACAAGTGAAGGAAAAATAAAATCCTTTGCAAACAAGCAAGTTCTCAGATTTCATCACCACCAGGCCCGCTTTACAAGAGCTTCTGAAAGAAGCACTCCACATAGAAAGGATCAACCAGTATCAGCCATCCCAAAAACATACCAAAAGGTAAAGAGCATCAACATAATGAAGAATCTGCATCAACTAATGGGCAAAACAGCCAGCTAGCATTAAATGGCAGTATTAAATTCACACATATCAATATTAACCCTAAATGTAAATGGACTAAATGCCCCAATCAAAAGACACAGACTGGCAAATTGGATAAAAAGCCAAAACCCATTGGTGTGTTGTATCCAGGAAACCCATCTCACATGCAAGGATACACAAAGGCTCAAAATAAAGGGATGGAGGAAGATTTACCAACCAAATGGGGAGCAAAGAAAAGCAGGACTTGCAATTCTCATCTCTGATAAAATAGACTTTAAAGCAACAAAGATCAAAAGAGACAAAGAAGGACATTACATAATGGTAAAAGGATCAATGCAACAAGAAGAGCTAACTATCCTAAATATATATGCACCCAATACAGGAGCACCCAGATACATAAGGCGAGTTCTTAATGACTTACAAAGAGACTTAGACTCCCACACAATAATAGTGGGAGACTTTAACACCCCATTGTCAATATTAGACAGATCAACGAGACAGAAAAAAAACAAGGATATCCAGGACTTGAATTCAGACCTGGAACAAGCAAACCTAATAGACATTTACAGAACTCTCCACCCCAAATCCACAGAATATACATTTTTCTCAGCACCACATCACACCTACTCTATAAGTGACCACATAATTCGAAGTAAAGCACTCCTCAGCAAATGCATAGCATTTCACAGGTTTAAGTGAAATATTGGTTGGCTGCTTGTTTGTTATCTTCCTCCCTTATTCCTTCCTGTCGCCATTGTCAAGCACAATTATTGGCATAAAAGAGGTTTTTAATACCCATTTTTAGACTGCCTTCCAGCCTAGGCAATAGAGCAAGACTCCCATTCTCTCTCCCTCCTCTTCCTCTTTCTTTCTCTCCTTCCTTCCTTCCTTCATTCCTTCCTTCCTTCCTCCCTCCCTCCCTCCCTCCCTCCTTCCTTCCTTCCTCCTCCTCCTCTTTTCCTTCTTTCTTTCTTCCTTTTTCTTTCCTTTCTTTCTTAAAAAAAAAAAGAAAAAAAAAACTTCCATTGTTATAAATCTTCTGATGGAGGTACTTTCCCTTGAGTATAGATTCATACTTTAAATTTCCTAATTTTTTCCTCTGCCTAAACTACCTTCCTAATGTTTCAGCTATGACTTATAGCTTTTATTTACTTAAAATGTAGAGGTAATTTAGAAACTTGTGGAGTAACCAGAATGTAGATTCTTTTGATACTTTTATGATTATTTTTCAATCTGCTATAATATATCATCTCTACCTAATCAGACAGCAATTTTAAAATGGTGACTCATTTATCACCATCGGGTCTTTTAGATTACTACACTTTGTTTTCTTAGGAACTGAATTATATACACAGAATTCTTTAATATTTGCATAGCTTATTAAAATATGTAACTAATTTGATAAGCACAGCTGAGAAAAGAAGGTTGAGAACAAATAGAATTGAAATTACTGGAAAGTAAATATTTCAGCTGCTATGAGTAGAATGCAGAAAGTAGAAAGCAGTATACTGGTGGTCAGAGGGACTGGAGAGCACAGAATTAATCTGATCAGTTACCTGAATGGAGGGCTGTTAAGGGGATTTTTTAAAAGCCTTTTATTTTTAACTTAAAAATGAAATTAAAAATAAATAACATAACTTATTTATATTGAGGAAAATTTAGATTATGATTACAATTAGGCACTAATTCTTTAAATGACTATGTAATGAATGAGTTTTGTGTTTTTTTTTTTTTTTCTAATTAAACTGTATGGTGCACGATATGTCATCTTTTATTTCATGCTTGAATTTCTCTAAGAATAAGAAGTTTTATTCTAGAAAAGAATTTGGAGGATAATCAAGCTTTCCACAGTCCTACTTATATGCTTAATATTAAAATATTTTTCATTTGAAACATCTGAGTTCCCTCAAGTTACCTGGTTTCCTCTGCTACATCCTTATTTGTCAATGCCACTGATTATGAGTCAGAGTTCTGCTGTCACTGTTGGCATAATCCTACATATTTAACAGTATTTGCTATCTACAATTGAATTGCATCATCAGATAACTGGTTCAAGTCTAAAAGATGGGGCTGGGTCTTTATGTTATAAGGCAAGGAGTGTTTAGGTACTAATTTTATATGTGATTAGTTCATTAGTGAACGTTTTCACATTATGACGACTTTTCCTTCCTTATACAGCTCAGTGATTGTGGTGTATTGTAAAATGACTGTTTAGCTAATAAAGACCCTTATATGTTTAAAAAATAATAAATAGAAAATATTATTTCATTCTTTGAAGAATTTAAGTGGATAATGTCATCAGTAGAATAGATTGGAAAAACACACTCGGGAATCCTAGTTGGGCTATTTGCCAGATTAGTAACTTTGAACAAGTCATTTCCCTTCTCTCTCATTTCCCCTTAGTGTAAGGAGAAAGAATCAAATTAGACAATTTCTAAATTCTCCACTCTGGAACATAAGGAAATATCTAAAATGTTTTAGCAGCTGCTGCCTATATTTCTTCACTTTGTATTTAAATATTTATATTTAAGTGTTACTGTATGAAGTCATAAAAGTGAGAAGATAAAGGCTGTTTTAAACATCAGCCTTATCCAATCTATTTTATGGTTGTAGTAACTTAGGCAGGGGTCAAATATTTCATAACAAACTCAGTGGGGGATCCAAAGCCAGGAGTAAAACCAGTCTTGTTTTAACCATGTTGTCTTTCTGAATCAGGGGGAACAGGAAGAAAAAAGCACAAGAGAAACATAGTAGGCTGAAGGAAAAGGAAAATAAAGCAATATACTTTTTTGTTCTTCAGATAAAAGTGTTAGACTTGTACTTTCACATGTTTTTTTTTTTTTTTGTCTGAACAATTGGTCTTTTTTGTTTTTCCTTTTTATATGTACTTTGGATTTCTTGCAGTTTGAATTTTGTGTGGTTGACTTTGGTTTTAATTATTCTGGGCTCTTGTGGGTAGGAGAAGAATAATTTCAGCCTGCCAGCCATCTGGGATTCTACTTGCAGACTTTCAGACTAAGTAGCTTTTCCCAGCCTTTCTACCTCAGACAAAGAATTCAACCCTCTCTGCCTTTGCCTACTCCCACCTGCTGTTTATAGCATTCACATGTAGATGTATCAGCATTATTTTACTACCAGACTCTCCGAAGTTCAGAGGTTGGAATGGATTGTCCTTTAGTGCCAACCTCTTGCTTTACCAATTGTTAACAATATCTCCTCTCTTTCTTCAACCTGTGATTTCAAAAAGTAGTAAAGTGATGATTTTTGAGGAAAATACCAGAACCTTCTCTATGATCCAATTCCTGGAATTCACATGTTACAGAATTATCTGTCAGGCAATCAGATAGCATTTTATAAACAACATGTAAACCAATCACATAATATTTATATTTAGTCTTCACATTTTTGCAGTGGCATAGATAAGATGAAATACCTGTTGCATTTAATTACTTGTTCTAGACTTCTAAAAATTGCAATCAGGTTGATGAATGTTTCCAAAACACTTTTGTTGAATAATGTTTTAGATATATTTTATCATTCTAAAATTAACATAATTATATTTGTATTTTTGCATTTAGCATGGTACCTTTAATAGAATTTTTGTCTGTGAAATGTATTGCATATAGGTAGCATAAAAATAAAGTTAAGATTTACTACAGCCTTTGGTGAACATTACTGAATATTGTGTCTGCCCAATCTATAAAATGTAAAAACTCAGAAAATACTACTGTTAGCATTTATTGTCATTTTTCTGTGTTACCTTACATCCAAAATAATTGTCATTATGTTTTCAAGGCCCTTTGGTAATAAGACTTTTAACATATACTTCCTAAAGTTTCAAACAGTGATTACTGGCTGGAATTATATTTAATAATTTAATACATTAAAACATAATGATTTATATTTATAATCTAATGGACTTGTTTTTAAATGGAAACCAACTCTGTTGTATGTTAAATAAATTTGGAATAACATTTATGATTTTAAAATAATATAATCTATTCCGTTGCTTCTTAAATAAGGTAACCATATTTAGGAACAGAAATTTTGCATTTTTGCTTATGGCAGTGCACTAGGCCTATTGTGGCTGTGTGGATCACAAAATAAGAGGAGAACAAGAAATATTTCTCAAATAATTGCTATGATTTTGATTGGCCCAGAAGTTGAGGAGATCTACATGGTGAGACAGAGATTATAGCTTTGAGGAAGTGAGAGTGCATAGGAGGGTAGAACTCTGCCTTTAGCCTGCTTAATTAAGCAGTAATCCAGAAGAAACCACAGCTATAGTTTGTGAGTAGGTGACTCTTTGCTTAAATTCCCCTTCAAGAGTCATAACTATTCTTAGAATACATTTAGTACTCAGTAGAGTTTATACAGATTTATGTAATCTGGCTCTCATGTCTTCTGTGTAGCTCATTCTCTACATTCCCATATTCTACATGTCATCCATTCTGAAATATTCTCAGTTGATGCTGTATGCCTATCTTCTTACCCTTCTTCTAGCCATCACTTCAGAGGTTTTCTCATATGCATCAAACAGAGATCTACTAGCCAGAATCTACAGGGAACGTAAACAATTGAACAAGTAAAAAATAAATGACTCCATTAAAAATGGGAAAAGACATGAGCATACACTTCTCAAAAGAAGACATACAATTGGTCAACAAACATATGAACAAAAGCTCAACATCACTAGTCATCATACAAATGCAACTCTACAATGAGTTACCATCTCACATCAGTCAGAATGGCTATGATTAAACATCAAAAACAATAGATGCTGGTGAGGCCACAGGGTAAATGGGATACTTATACTATGTATACTTATAAGTGGGAATGTATACAGTGTATGCTTATACTTGGTGGCAATGTAAATTAGCTCACCTGCTGTGGAAGCAGTGTGGAGATTTCTCAAAGAATTTAAAGAACTACCATTTGACCCAGCAAACCCATTACTGGATATATATTCAAAACAAAATAAAGTTCTACCGAAAAGACCTATGTTCTTGTATGTTCACTGCAGCACTATTCACCATAGCAAAGACATGGAATCAACCTAGGTGCCCATCAACAATGGATTGGATAAATAAAGAAAGTATGATATATTTCTTTCTTTATTTTTAATTTAGTTCTGGGATACATGTGCAGGATGTACAGGTTTGTCATATAGGCAAACATGTACCATAGTGGTTTGCTGTACCTGTCAAAACCCATCACCTAGATATTAAGGCCAACATGCATTAGCTATTTATCCTGAGGCTCTCCCTTCTCCTGCCCCCTCCACAGACAACCCCCAGTGTGTGTTTTCACCTCCCTGAGTCCAAGAATTCTCATTTTTCAGCTTCTCCTTATAAATGAGGACATGGGGTATTTGTTTTTTTGTTCCCATTAGTTTGCTGAGGATAATGGCTTTCAGCTCCATCCACTGTCCCTGCAAAGGACACATCTCATTCTTTTCTATGGCTGCATAGTATTCCATGGTGTATATTTACCACATTCTCCGTATCCAGTCTACCATTGATGGACATTTGGGTTGATTCCATATCTTTGCTATTGTGACTAGTGCTGCAATAAACACAACACGTGCATGTGTCTTTATAATAGAATGATTTATATTCCTATGGGTATATACCCAATAATGGGATTGCTGGGTCAAATGGCATTTCTGGTTGTAGGTCTTCATGGAAATGCCACACTGTCTTCCACAGTGGTTGAACGAATTTACATGTCTACCAACAGGGTAAAAGCTGTTCCTATTGTTCCACAGCGCTGCTATTATCTGTTGTTGCTTGACTTTTTAATAATCACCATTCTGATTTGCATGAGATGGTATCTTATTGCAGTTTGGATTTGCCTTTCTCTAATCATCAGTGATTATGAGCTTTTTTTCATATGTTTGTTGGCCACATGAATGTCTTCTGTTGAGAAGTGTCTGTTCATGTCCTTTTTCTTACTTTTTAATGGGGTTGTTTGTTTTCTTCTTGTAAATTTGTTTAAGTTCCTTATAGATTCTGGATATTAGACCTTTGTCAGATCAATAGATTGCAAAAAAATTTCTCCCATTCTATAGGTTGTGTCTTCACTTTGATGATATAGTTTAAAAAAAATATTTCCATAGGTTATTGGGGAACAGGTGGTGTTTGGTTACATAATTAAGTGCTTTAGTAGTGATTTGTGAGATTTTGGTGCACCCATCATGCAAGCAGTATACACTGCACATAATTTGTAGTATTTTATCCCTCATCCCCTCCCCACCATTTCCCCCTGAGTCCCCAAAGTCCATTGTGTCATTCTTTTTTTTTTTTTTTTTT